>NC_074669.1:10122112-10347112 GCF_029448725.1 Salvelinus fontinalis
ATATTCTCTTAGGTCTGAGTATTTGTCACAGTGTAATAGGAAATGCAGCTCTGTCTCTACCTCTCCCCTGGAGCAGAGTGAGCACAGCCTGACCTCTCTGGGCAGCCAGGTTTGTCTGTGACGACCGGTCTCTATAGCCAGACTGTCCTCTCTGGGCAGCCAGGTTTGTCTGTGACGACCAGTCTCTATAGCCAGACTGTCCTCTCTGGGCAGCCAGGTTTGTCTGTGACGACCGGTCTCTATAGCCAGACTGTGCTCACTGAGTCTGTACCTAGTCAGTGTTTTCCTCAGTTTTCTATCAGTCACAGTGGTCAGATAGTCTGCTACCATGTACTGTCTGTTTAGAGCCAAATAGCATTGAAGTTTACTTTGATTTGTTGTGGTGTCTTTCCAATAGGTGATATCATTTTATTCTTGTTTTGTGATGATTTGGTTGGGCCAGATTTTCTGAGTGCTGTCCTGAGGCTCTATGGGGTTGGTTTGGGTTTGTGAACTGAGCCTCAGAACCAGCTGGCTGAGGGGACTCTTCTCGGGTTTCATCTCTTGACATTGTAGAGCTGTGTGATGGAATGTTTTGGGGTCACTTGTTTTTAGATGGTTGTAAAATTTGATGGCTCTTTTTTCTATACGAATGAGGAGGCGGTATTGGCCCAATTCTGCTCTAAATGCGTTATTTGTAGTTTGTCTTTGCACTTGCAATACAGTCTTGCACAACTCTGCATGCAGTATTTCAATTGGATGTTTGTCCCATTTGGTGAATTCATTATTAGAGAGTGGACCCCATACTTCACTGCCATATAGAGCAATTGGTTCTATAACCGATTGGAAAATGTTGAGCCAGATTCTAATTGGAATTTCGATTTTGATGTTCCTTTTAATGGCATAGAATGCTCTTCTTGCTTTGTCTCTCAGCTCATTCACAGCCATGTGAAAGCTACCTGTGTTGCTGATATTTAGTCCTAGATATGTGTAGTTTTTGGTGTGTTCTAATAGAACTGTGTCCAAATGGAATTTATATTTGTCGTCCTGATTTCCAGACCTTTTTTGGAATATCATTATATATATTTTTTTTTATGTTAACGGTCAGAGCCCAGGTCTGACAGAACCTGTGAAGAAGATCTAGGTGCTGCTGTAACCCTCTTTAGTGGGAGACAGCAGCACCAGGTCATCTGCGTACAGCAGACACTTGATTTCAGTGTTGTGTAGGGTGATACCAGGTGCTGCCGATTCTTCTAATGTTTTTGCCAATTCATTAATGTAGATGTTAAATAGTGTTGGACTTATTGGGCAGCCCTGTTTCACTCCCCGCCCCTGAGAGAAGAAGTCTGTTTGCTTGTTGCCAATTTTAACCTCACATTTATTTTTAGTGTACATTGATTTAATAACATATGTTAATGTTTGTTCTTAGGGTGTGTTTGTATTGCTTCAGTGTTTCACTGTATTGAAGGTGTATATTTTTGTTGTCTGGTTCTCTGTGTTTTTGATTAGATATATTTCTCAATGACTTTCTTAGATTTTTGCAATCATTATCAAACCATTTTTCATGTTATGTTATTTCTGGTTTGCTCTTATGCTTCTTTAGATTAGCCAATGAGGCTAATTTGTCAAATTATAAAGTTTATGTTCCAAATGGCCAAATTTACACCTTCGTTGCTGTAGGAGAATGTTAAGGCTAAAAGGTTGTCCAGGAGAGATTGTATTTTTTGGCTACTAATTGCTTTTTGGTAGATGTCTGTACTGTTTGCACTCCATCTATAGGCCTGTTTAGTACCATGTCATTTATTGGGCCGTGATGCTTCATGGTTGGGTTCTGCTCTTCTCAGATACACTGTGATTTTACTGTGGTCTGAGAGAGTCGGCTGACTGTGAAGGCTCTGAGAGACTCTGGGTTTAAGTCGGTGAGGAAGTAGTCTACAGTGCTGCTACCAAGGGATGAGCTTTAGGTGTACCTACCAAAAGAGTCCCCTCTCAGCCTGCCATTGACTATGTACAGACCCAGTGTTCGACAGAGCTTTAGGAGCTGTACTCCGTTTTTGTTTTTCACTTTGTCATAGTTGTTTCTGTGGGGGTATGTGGGGAGGGAAAGGTTGTTGCTTCCTGGTAGGTGTTTATCCCCATGACTGTTAATAGTGTCTAGTTCTTCTGCTGTTCTAGCATTCAGGTCTCCACAGACCAGTACGTTGCCTTGGGCCTGAAAGTGACTAATCTCCCCCTCTAGAATGGAGAAACTCTCTTCATTGAAGTAGGGTGATTCTGAGGGAGGAATGTATGTGGCACAGAGGAAGACGTTTTTATCTGTCAATATAGGCTCCTTGTTGATTTTTAACCAGATAAAGACTTCTCCTGTTTTGATCAATTCGATTGAATTAATTAGTTCAGATTTATACCATATTAGCATTCCCCCTGAGTCTCTGCCCTGTTTGATTCCTTTTAATTTAGTGGATGGTATGATTATCTCCCTATAACCTAGTGGACAGCCAGTGGAAACATCACCTCTGCACCATGTTTCCTGTAGTACTACAATATCAACATCATCAATTTCTTTCAGGAAGTCTGGGTTTCTGCTCTTTAGCCCAAAAGCAGAGGACTTCAATCATTGTAAATTCCAACATGCAACGTAAAAAGATTTCATAACTTTTTTCCCTTTACCTTCAAAATGAGACAAACACTCACAATCCAACAAGAACTATTAAAATAGGATTTTTCAATTGAAGTAAACTCTTATTTTGCAAATGTGATTTGTTTATCATTTAAGATAGAATTCGTGTCATGCCACTTGGGTGGATGTAGTGTGAGGATGGTGGAGTTCTTGTGCTCATCTTACCATGACCCTCGGCCTATCACATGTGAGCATAGTAGACTCAGCATTTGTTTAATGTCACTAATTTGGTTGGTGGGGGCTGGGCCAGTTGCTCCTCTCACAGCCTGTGCGTAGCTCTGCCTGCTGGGCTGTGGCTCCTCCAAGTGTGGGTCTGCGGTGGGGTCAGGGTGGTGGGAAGCCTCATCTGGGTGGCTCTGAAGCTGGGCTGGGGTGGTCTGTGCTGAGCTGGCTGTGGTGGGCATTGAGGTTGGTGGTGCTGTGGTCTTGGCTGGGGGGTCCAGGGTGCTGGTCCGGGGTGTTGTCTCGGTGATCTCGGTGGGGTGGAGATTACTCCGTTGTTCCTTGGTGGAGAGTTCGGGCTGCGGTTTAAAGCGACGTCCTTGAGAGTCTTGGCAAGGATGGGGACTGTCTCCCTGTACAGGTGAACATGGTCATAGAGACAGTCCAGATCGAGGGTGGGATGGTGGGCCAGGTGTACATTGGGTCGCAGGCCGCAGTCCGGCGAGAGGCTGGCGTTTATTCTTTGGATAAAGAAGGGTGGAAGTCCTTCCTCTGTAGAAGGGTTGACGCCACGATTCTTGAGTTGGGGAAGATTGCGGAGGCCTTCTCAATCACTCCCTGTAGTGAAGTCGCCACCCTCTCATGCTGAGTACGCAGGTCGTTGCTCAAACTACCCATTTGAGTCCATCAACAGGACAATGTCAGCCAGTGTTTCCTCTGGTCTGGAGGGGGCAGAGGGGGGGCTGGAGGGTGTTGGAGCTGGGGTGTGGCTGGTCTGTGCCGCTGTCAGTGGGAGGCTGTTCTGTGGGTTGGGGAGGAGGGGTGCAGCAGGCAGGGCTGGGGAAGCCTGGCTGGTTGAGGTGGGTCCTCTGCTGTGTGAGGGCAGGTCATAGAGCTGCTCCTGCAGCCTGTCCTCTGTTCTCTTTCTCTCCTGCAGCTCCTCTCTTAGTGTGGTCAGCTCCTTATTGCTGCTCTGCCTGTCTTTTTGGAGCTCTCTGACCTCCTTTATTAGATCAGCCAGCTCTCTCTTGAGTCCGTCTCTCTCTTGCTGAACCTTTTTCAGCTGTGTTGCAAGGCTGCTGTCCTGCTCTGTCCTCACCTTGGTTAGGAGCTCCTCTATGGTGTGGTTGTCTGGTTGCTGCTTGCTCACGCTCTCCCTGAGCAGGACCACTTCCCCCTCCAGTTTGGTGAACTCATCCCTCATGGCAGCCATGGTGGTGAGGAGGGCCTGAGCCTGCTCTGCACTGAGGGGGTCGCTCTCCTCCTGGGGCGTGTCCTCCACTATGCTGGGAAGAGAGGTGCTGGATGTGCCTTTTTGGGTGGGGATAGTAGGGGTAAGGGTGTTGCTGGTGGAGTTTGTCTTGTGGGAGGGCATGTCACTGGTGGTGTCCTTCTCTCTCTCCGCTCTCTCCTTAATGGTCTGAAAGTCTGTTTCAAACAGCCTAATGTTACCTTGCACCATAACAGTCCCAGTCTTGTAGAGGTTGATTGTTATCATGGTGCTGTCAGGGTCATCTGTCTCTATGATTTTCAGCTTCCACCCATTACAGATTCCCTCTTTCTTTATGGATGGGTAGTGAGAGCAGACTGCTGAGCGCCATGAATTTGGCTGGTCAGTGAGGAAGATGAGATTACTCACATCAACGTTTTTGTAGAGGTCTGCAAAAAGGGTTTCTGGCCTCCCCTTTAGTAGTGTCTGTTTAAAAGCTTTCCTCGTTGTGTCATTTTTGGCCTCTGGAGGGTAGAGAATGGACTCAGCGCTGAGGGGGAGTGGGGACATGGTGCCTGTGGGCTCCTCTACTATTGCTGGTGCTGCTCTGTTCCGCTGCCCCGTTGCCATAGCAACTGATTTGTTTGTCTGCTGCTGTTGCTAGTTAGCGCTAATTTAATTCAAAAACAAGCAAAAAGAGTGACAAATCTTCACACAAAAAAACAGAAGATATGTTTAAAGTTAGTCCGTGCTCCTTTTTGGTTTACTCACTCAGTGTGGTCGTTTGATGAAGTTGTATTAACTCCCCTTGCTAGGTTTGTTCTAGCTCGTTTCTTCTGGCTAGCTTGTTAGTCTGCTGGCTAGGTCTTTGTTGTGTAGCTAGCTAGCTAGCTAGAGTCAACTTCTTAACCTCTTGGCGAACAGATCCCTTTAGCGGGATCATTTTCATCAACATCCGCTGAATTGCAGAGCGCCAAATTCAAATTAAATTACTAAAAATATTTAATTTCATGAAATCACAAGTGCAATATACCAAAACACTGCTTAGCTTGTTGTTAATCCACCTGTTGTATCAGATTTTGAAAATAACTTTTACAGCGAAAGCAAACCAAGCGTTTGTGTGAGGACATCGATCAGTAGACAAAACATTACAAACAGCTAGCAGCAAAGTAGCTTGGTCACGAAAGTCAGAAAAGCAATAAAATTAATCGCTTACCTTTGATGATCTTCGGATGTTTGCACTCACGAGACTCCCAGTTACACAATAAATGTTCGTTTTGTTTGATAAAGATTATTTTTATATCCAAAAACCTCCATTTAGTTGGCGCGTTTTGTTGAGTAATCCACAGGCTCGTGCAGGTTATGACGGGCAGACAAATTCCAAATAGTATCCGTAAAGTTGGTAGAAACATGTCAAACCTTTTTTATAATCAATCCTCAGGTTATTTTTAACATAAATAATCAATAATATTTCAACCGTACGGTAAACTATTCAATACAAGAGAGAAAGAAAATGTTGAGCTACCACTGTCGCGCATGAACTAATCGAAGGACATCTGGCAGTCCACTGACGCGATGTGATAAATTTCACTAATTTTTCAGAATTAAAGCTTGAAACTATGTCTAAAGACTGTTCACACCCTGTGGAAGCCATAGGAAAAGGAATCTGGTTGATATCCCTTTAAATGGAGGAAAGGCAGGCAATGGAACAGGGATTTTTCAAAATAAGAGGCACTTCCTGGTTGGATTTCCTGCAAAATCAGGCTTTCGCCTGCAAAATCAGAGCTGTTATACTCACAGACAATATTTTGACAGAGTGTTTTCTATCCTAGTCTGCCAATTTATATGCATATTCTAGCATCTGGGCCTGAGAAATAGGCCGTTTACTTTTTACGTTATTTTTCCAAACATAAAAATACTGCCCCCTAGCTTCAAAGTTACTTTTTTTTCTATTCTGAATTAATAGAGTTGTTGTTCATGTTGAGCATGAGCCTCTCTCTCTCTTTCTCCTCTCCCGTGTGTGTGTCTCTCTCTCTCTCCTCTCCCCGTGTGTGTCTCTTTCTCTCTGTGTGTGTCTCTTTCTCTCTGTGTGTGTCTCTTTCTCTCTGTGTGTGTCTCTTTCTCTCTGTGTGTGTCTCTTTCTCTCTGTGTGTGTCTCTCTCTCTCTCTTCTCCCTGTGTGTGTGTCTCTCTCTCGCTCTGTCTCTCTCTTTTCTCTGTGTCTCTCTCTCTGTGTGTGTGTCTCTCTTTCTCTGTGTCTTTCTCTTGCTCCCTCTCTGTGTGTGTCTCTCTCTCTGTGTATGTCTCTCTCTCCTCTCTCTGTGTGTGTCTCTCTCTCTGTCTTTGTGTGTGTGTGTGTCTCTCTCTCTGTCTTTGTGTGTGTGTGTCTCTCTCTCTCTCTCTCTCTCTCTCTCTCTCTCTCTCTCTCTCTGTGTATGTCTCTCTCTGTGTGTGTCTCTCTCTCTCTTTGTGTGTTTCTCTCTCTCTCTCTTTCTGTGTGTGTGTCTCTCTCTCTGTGTGTGTCTCTCTCTCTGTGTGTGTCTCTCTCACGCTCTCTGTGTGTGTGTCTCTCTCTCTAGGTCTCTCTCTGTCCTCTCTCTGTGTGTCTCTCTCTCTCACTATGTGTCTCTCTCTCTGTGTATGTCTATCTCTGTGTGTGTGTCTCTCTCTTTCTGTCTCTCTGTCTCTCTGTCTCTCTGTCTCTCTGTCTCTCTGTCTCTCTGTCTCTCTGTCTCTGTCTCTCTCTCTCTCTCTGTGTGTTAGGCTACCTGCCTGTCTGGGAGTGTAGCTATCAGTTACTTGGCACGGACCTCTTGTTATAGCTACAGTACCAGTCAAAAGTTTGAACATACCTACTCAACACAACTGATTGGCTCAAACACATTAAGAAGGAAAGAAATTCCACAAATGAACTTTTAACAAGGCACTCCTTGTTAATTGGAATGCATTCCAGGTGATTACCTCATGAAGCTGGTTGAATGGCAAGAGTCTGCGAAGCTGTCAAGGCAAAGGGTGGCTACTTTGAAGAATCTCAAATATAAAATACGTTTTGATTTGTTTAACACTTTTTTTTACTACATGATTCCATATGTGTTATTGCATAGTTTTGATGTCTTCACTGTTATTTTACAATGTAGAAAATAGTAAAAATATAGAAAAACCTGTAGATGAGATGTAGCACTGTACAAGTAATTTAAAATAGATCCTTTTTACATCGTTGAGTATTTTCTCACAATGCATTTTTGAAAGATACTCAATGTTTGTCTAGCCAATTGTACTTTTCATCCATAACAGCCACAAATGGAGGCATTGCGCCACAATCACCCAAGATTGTCAGTGTAAGAAAGCTTACCTGTTCCCTTTCAGTCACAGATGCACCAGTGATCCTTAAAAAGGAAAGGTAATGCCATTCGTCATGGTCAAGGACAATCACCAGACAAAGCAAGTGTAAGACGAGCCAGACTGTAATCCTCTATTGAAAGGAAATAGGGAGATGAATGGTGCACTTGACTGCACACACACGCGCAAACACAACACCGCCAAATGTACAACACACACACGCACACATATGGTGTCAAGCAGACGTGCATGCACACACACACACACACACACACACACACACACACACACACACACACACACACACACACACACACACACACACACACACACACACACACACACACACACATTGTGTAATAGAATCGTACCTATTGAACGAACTGGTGCTGGAAATGGACAGGTGTTTCATGTCAAAGCAATTGTTTACACACTCTATAGTCCATTTCCCCCTGAAGAGTTGGTCCATAATTTAGCAGGTTCCTTTCTCGTTTATTCAGAGTGAGAGAAAGAGATGTAGAGAGAGGGAGAGAGGGAGCTCAGTAGTTGTAGTAGGAGATGGACATAGTAAGATCCACAACTACTGAGCTCCGTATGTCCAACCGGGGGGGTGGGGGAATACAGCGACATGAATTGGCTGATTTGCGTCCCAGTAGTGGAAAACATAATTGCTGGCTAGCATTCCTTTCTGTATAGTCTGTGTCAGAAGGTCAGCGAGACAGAGACACTGGGGATGTATCTCAATGGTCATAACATGCATCCTGTCCTTGTACCCGTTCCCTCATCCGCACTGAACTTTAAGAATAAGACAGGTGAAAGAATAGGACAGGTAAAAGAATCAAATCAAATCAAATTTTATTAGTCACATACACATGGTTAGCAGATGTTAATGCGAGTGTAGCGAAATGCTTGTGCTTCTAGTTCCGACAATGCAGTAATAACAACAAGTAATCTAACCTAACAATTCCACAACTACTACCTTATACACGCAAGTGTAAAGGGATAAAGAATATGTACATAAAGATATATGAATGAGTGATGGTACAGAACGGCATAGGCAAGATGCAGTAGATGGTATAGAGTACGGTATATACAAATGAGATTAGTACTGTAGGGTATGTAAACATAAAGTGGCATAGTTTAAAGTGGCTAGTGGTACATGTATTACATAAAGATGGCAAGATGCAGTAGATGATATAGAGTACAGTATATACATATACATATGAGATGGGTAATGTAGGGTATGTAAACATTATATTAGGTGGCATTGTTTTACATTTTTACATAATTTCCATCAATTCCCATTTTTAAAGTGGCTGGAGTTGAGTCAGTATGTTGGCAGCGGCCGCTAAATGTTAGTGGTGGCTGTTTAACAGTCTGATGGCCTTGAGATAGAAGCTGTTTTTCAGTCTCTCGGTCCCTGCTTTGATGCACCTGTACTGACCTCGCCTTCTGGATGATAGCGGGGTGAACAGGCAGTGGCTTGGGTGGTTGTTGTCCTTGATGATCTTTATGGCCTTTCTGTGACATCGGGTGGTGTAGGTGTCCTGGAGGGCAGGTAGTTTGCCCCCGGTGATGCGTTCTGCAGACCTCACTACCCTCTGGAGAGCCTTACGGTTGTGGGCGGAGCAGTTGCCGTACCAGGCGGTGATACAGCCCGACAGGATGCTCTCGATTGTGCATCTGTAGAAGTTTGTGAGTGCTTTTGGTGACAAGCCGAATTTCTTCAGCCTCCTGAGGTTGAAGAGGCGCTGCTGCGCCTTCTTCACAACGCTGTCTGTGTGGGTGGACCAATTCAGTTTGTCCGTGATGTGTACACCGAGGAACTTAAAACTTTCCACCTTCTCCACTACTGACCCGTCGATGTGGATAGGGGGGTGCTCCCTCTGCTGTTTCCTGAAGTCCACAATCATCTCCTTTGTTTTGTTGACGTTGAGTGTGAGGTTATTTTCCTGACACCACACTCCGAGGGCCCTCACCTCCTCCCTGTAGGCCGTCTCGTCGTTGTTGGTAATCAAGCCTACCACTGTAGTGTCGTCCGCAAACTTGATGATTGAGTTGGAGGCGTGCATGGCCACGCAGTCGTGGGTGAACAGGGAGTACAGGAGAGGGCTCAGAACGCACCCTTGTGGGGCCCCAGTGTTGAGGATCAGCGGGGTGGAGATGTTGTTACCTACCCTCACCACCTGGGGGCGGCCCGTCAGGAAGTCCAGGACCCAGTTGCAAAGGGCGGGGTCGAGACCCAGGGTCTCGAGCTTGATGACGAGTTTGGAGGGTACTATGGTGTTAAATGCTGAGCTGTAGTCGATGAACAGCATTCTCACATAGGTATTCCTCTTGTCCAGATGGGTTAGGGCAGTGTGCAGTGTGGTTGCGATTGCGTCGTCTGTGGACCTATTGGGTCGGTAAGCAAATTGGAGTGGGTCTAGGGTGTCCGGTAGGGTGGAGGTGATATGGTCCTTGACTAGTCTCTCAAAGCACTTCATGATGACGGAAGTGAGTGCTACGGGGCGGTAGTCGTTTAGCTCAGTTACCTTAGCTTTCTTGGGAACAGGAACAATGGTGGCCCTCTTGAAGCATGTGGGAACAGCAGACTGGGATAAGGATTGATTGAATATGTCCGTAAACACACCAGCCAGCTGGTCTGCGCATGCTCTGAGGACGCGGCTGGGAATGCCGTCTGGGCCTGCAGCCTTGCGAGGGTTAACACGTTTAAATGTTTTACTCACCTCGGCTGCAGTGAAGGAGAGCCCGCAGGTTTTGGTAGCGGGCCGTGTCAGTGGCACTGTATTGTCCTCAAAGCGGGCAAAAAAGTTATTTAGCCTGTCTGGGAGCAAGACATCCTGGTCCGCGACGGGGCTGGTTTTCTTTTTGTAATCCGTGATAGACTGTAGACCCTGCCACATACCTCTTGAGTCTGAGCTGTTGAATTGCGATTCTATTTTGTCTCTGTACTGGGACTTAGCCTGTTTGATAGCCTTGCGGAGAGAATAGCTACACTGTGTGTATTCGGTCATGTTTCCGGTCACCTTGCCCTGGTTAAAAGTAGTGGTTCGCGCTTTCAGTTTCACGCGAATGCTGCCGTCAATCCACGGTTTCTGGTTTGGGAATGTTTTAATCGTTGCTGTGGGTACGACATCGTCAATGCACTTCCTAATGAACTCGCTCACCGAATCAGCATATTCTTCAATGTTGTTGTTGGACGCAATGCGGAACATATTCCAATCCGTGTGATCGAAGCAGTCTTGAAGCGTGGAATCAGATTGGTCGGACCAGCGTTGAACAGACCTGAGCGCGGGAGCTTGTTGTTTTAGTTTCTGTTTGTAGGCTGGAATCAACAAGATGGAGTCGTGGTCAGCTTTTCCGAAAGGAGGGCGGGGGAGGGCCTTATATGCCTCGCGGAAGTTAGTATAACAATGATCCAGGGTTTTACCAGCCCTGGTAGCACAATCGATATGCTGATAGAATTTAGGGAGTTTTGTTTTTAGATTAGCCTTGTTAAAATCCCCAGCAAAGATGAATGCAGCCTCAGGGTGTGTGGTTTCCAGTTTACAAAGAGTCAGATAGAGTTCGTTCAGGGCCATCGATGTGTCTGCTTGGGGGGGAATATATACGGCTGTGATTATGATCGAAGAGAATTCCCTTGGTAGATAATGCGGTCGACATTTGATTGTGAGGAGTTCTAGATCAGGTGAACAGAATGACTTGAGTTCCTGTGTGTTGTTATGATGATCACACCACGTCTCGTTAATCATGAGGCATACCCCCCCGCCCCTCTTCTTACCAGAAAGATGTTTTTTTCTGTCGGTGCGATGCGTGAAGAAACCAGCTGGCTGCACCGACTCCGTTAGCGTCTCTTGAGTTAGCCATGTTTCCGTGAAGCAGAGCACGTTGCAATCCCTGATGTCTCTCTGGAATGTTACCCGTGCTCGGATTTCATCAACCTTATTGTCAAGAGACTGGACATTGGCGAGTAGTATGCTAGGGAGTGGAGCGCGATGTGCCCGTCTCCGAAGCATGACCAGGAGACCGCTACGTTTGCCCCTTTTACGGCGTCGCGTAGGGTCGCCGGCTGGGATCAGATCCATTGTATTGGGTGGAAGGCAAAACACTGGATCCGTTTCGGGAGTCATATTCCTGGTAGGAACGATGGTTAGTTGACGTTAATCGTATATTCAGTAGTTCCTCCCGACTGTATGTAATGAAACCTAAGATCACCTGGGGTACCAATGTAAGAAATAACACATAAAAAAACAAAATACTGCATATTTTCCAAGGAACGCGAAGCGAGGCGGCCATCTCGGTCGGCGCCGGAAGTTAGGACATGTTGCCTCCTGAGTGTTAAAGAATAGCACAAGAATAGGATAGGTACAATAATTGAGCAGGTGAAATAATAGGACAGGTAAAAGAATAGGACATGTTGCTTCCCGAATGGCGCAGTGGTCTGTGCCACTAGAGATTCTGGGTTCGAGTCCAGGCTCTGTCGCAGCTGACCGGGAGACCAATGGGGCGGAGCACAATTGGCCCAGCGTCGTCCTGGTTAGTGCACGCTGACACAGTAGCCAGGTGTACGGTGTTTCCTCCTAGAGGCTGGCTTCTGGGTTAATTGGGCATTTGAGTCAAGCAGCAGTGCGGCTTGGCAGGGTCGTGTTTCGGGTGACGCCCGGCTCTCAAACCTTCGCCTCTCCTGAGTCCACACAGGAGTTGCAGCGATGAGAGAAGACTGTAACTACCAATTGGATATCATGAAATTGGAGAGAAAAAGGGAGAAAAAAATAAAGAATAGGACGTGTAAAATAATATGAAAAGTTGGGATAAGCCAAATATCTTAGATATCTTGCTGATCTTATATCTCTCAGATCAGCAAGGGAGAGGAAGATGGGAAGCCATGGTAGTGATATCCCTGTGTTGGAAAGAAAACACTTTGGTTTAAGGCCAACACGACCCTTGGCTGACCACGGTGTTAAACAGGCATGGACAACTGAGGTCCAACAATGTGAGGAAGACCACCAGATAGAGCTGAATATGAAGAGTATGAGAAAAGAAAAGAGAGCTATTTATTACTTTATTCTACCTTCCTAGGTAATTATTATTTTATTTTATAACCGTTTGCACCTTTTGGATGATATCCTCAATGATCACTTTTTAAATCAAGAGTTACTGTATGATACTTTGGGAAGATTATGAGTGAAGGAGACTTTTGCTTGGTCATAAACCACACATTTCTGTCCTGCGAGAGGGACAGCTTGTTTCTGGTACTCGGAGACATATAATCCCGTATTAGATTGACAATATATCCCAGCCAAACATGAAAATAGTCAAACACAGCATGAGGCCTCCTCTTTATCTTCATCCAACTAGAGTCAGATCAGGCCAAGACTTTGTCATGGTTTAAGACCCTTTTCAGACTATTGTGCTGACCCCAACCGTGCTATGTCTTTTTTTACATAGGCGTTTCGAGTACTGAGTGCATTTTGAAAGGTACACTTTGGGATTTTGGCAATAAGGCCCTATATCTACTTCCCCAGAGTCAGATGCTAGCAGGTACCCATAGATTTTCAGTCATTGTGCTAATGCTAGTTAGCATTGGCTCACTATAGTACCTCTAACTTTCTTCATACTGGACACAGAGACATAAACATAAACATCAGTCCATCTGATTCTGGGGGAAAATCACGAAGTATCACTAAGTGAATTTGTTTGTCATATAGGAAAACAAGTTCATTTTATCCCATAGATGACAATATTTTGTAGATGCTAAAGCATGGAGGAATGCATTTTTTAAGGTTGATTATGGTTGCAAAAGGTGAAGCAGGTAATCCACCCTCTTTTCTAGTCAGTTGGTCTGGTTTTGATCAGCAACATTCACAGTGATGTTACAGAACATTGGGTGCTGTTTCAGTCGCTCCGGGAAAGGGGTCACTACCTGACTTCCCTGCGTTTTGGAAACATTTGGAGTTATTAACGCTGCAGGAGAACGTTTGGTGTATTTGGTTTCCCTATGCTTTAGTGAGCAGTTGCTTTGTGCTAGCTATGCTAATGAGGCATTTTGGTTCTGACAGACTGTAACTCTTCCATAATAACCTGGCAGTGTGGCCCTGAGAGCTCTGGCTCCAATTCATTACCCAGACATGACTAGTAGGGCATCATAATGATACACTATCACCTCCTAATCATTCTGCAGCACTAGTTCAAATGACAGTGAAAAGCAGGGATTATTATGTCTGGTGATGTGTGTGGTTTTTAGAGACACGTGAACAAACACACATGGATGTACTCCACAGACGTCCCCCAGAGTGCATTATGTTAATAGTCTGTGTGCTGTAGATCTGAGTCTTACTCATTATTCCCAAACTGGAGGAAATTTCTTCAGAAGGAAAACATAACCGACCGTTTTATTGTACAAGCTCAGAGAGCGTTTCTTTTGCTGAGATTTTCTCAATGTTGCACTATCCATAATGGCTTATTTGCAATATTGTAATGTGTAATAACAAATTGTTTGTTTTTCCAATGATCTTTTGGAATGAGTGTATCATGAGGTTGATCCCTCAAAGGAATATGGATGTCTTTCAATTCTCAAATAAAACCAGACCAACTCAGGAGGATTGAGAGGCTGTGTGAACGTATGATAATTCTGATTCCATGATAATAATTATGCCTGATTTAATGAAATTACATTTTTGGTCATAGAGGCCTTAAACAGAGCTGTTTTTGAGAAAGAGTTGATTTCTGTTGCAGCTGGACCTGTGCAAGGATACGGACACCGGGCCCAGGCCGCCCAGCGCAAATTCGCTGATGACATCGACTGGTCCTATGCGGGTGAGTGTGGAGTGGACCACGAGTTTGGTTTAATTTTCAATGTCTCTCTCAATGGGATACATTAGAATAAATACAAGATATAGAGCAAATGTATCTTTAGTCGCTCTGTGTTTCATAATTTTCCTTCAATTCGCAAGAGGCTGAATGTATCTCACTGGAAAAAGCATCAGAGCAAGCGAAACAGAGCCCTTCTGTATGTGTATGCCATCTATCTGATGCTGTCTGGTCCAAAATAGTATGACGTTGTTGCCGCCCGCAGCATTAACTGCAAAGGAAGCCAGCAACCATTTGGCCTCCCTTGATAAATGTTTTTAATAATAATAATACCCAATCAGCATTGAGCTAAACTGAGTGAGCTCAACTGTGAATGGTCCTGGCTAGGGCTTGTTATGGTGACCATATTACCGCCACACCGGCGATCACGAGTCATGACCGCAGTTAAATTCCTTGTGACCATTTAGTCACGGTAACTAGGCTTCTCCAACCTCTGAAGCTGCTGATGGTCATTAGTAGCCTACCAAACTTGCTATTCTGGCTGGTACTCAGCACTCTATTGTCACTCGAATCACTCTGTAATCAAAAATCGAATGTAATACTTCATGAGAGCCAGTGGTGTAAAAATACTTGAAAGTACTACTTAAGTAGTGTTTTGGGGGTATCTGTACTTTACTATTTATATTTTTGACAACTTTTACTTCACTACATTCCTAAAGAAAATAATTTAGTTTTTACTCCATACATTTTCCCTTACACACAAAAGTACTCATTACATTTTGAATGCTTAGCAGGACAGGAAAATGGTCCACTTCACATAGTTATCAGGAGAATATCCCTACCTCTGATCACAAATGCTTTCTTTGTAAATTATGTCTGAGTATGTCTTGTGTGCCCCGGCTATCTGTAAATTAACAAAAACAAGGTAATTGTGCCGTCTTTTTTTTAAATGATTTATACTTTTACTTTTGATACTTAAGTATATTTAAAACCAAGTACTTTGACTTTTACTCGAGTCGTTTTCTATTAAGGTATCTTTACTTTTACTCAAGTATGACAATTGGGTACTTTTTCCACCACTTATGAGAGTGCTTCAGCCGTCCCGTTCTGTGAGCTTGTATGACCTACCACTTCACGGCTGAGACGTTGCTGCTCCTAGACGTTTCATCTTCACAATAACAGCACTTACAGTTGACCGAGGCAGCTCTAGCAGGGCATAAATGTTACGAACTGACTTGTTGGAAAGGTGGCATTCTATGACGGTGCCACATTGAAAGTCACTGAGCTCTTCAGTATGGACCAGTCTACTGACAATGTTTGTCTATGGAGATTGCATGGCTGTGTGCTCGAATCCTCCAATTTGAAGGGGTGTCCACATATACAAAAAATATCTGAGAGAGCCATGTGAGTGAGAGGTGCTTCGGAGCACTGCAAATGGCAACCGGAAGAAGGGAATTATAATTATTATATTCAGTCCAAGGGCACAACGGCCACATTAGCCGCAAAAGGCATAGATTTTGGGGGGGGGCATTATGGCCACACCAAGGGGGATGCCACCGGGAAATTCGAGAAATCCTGGTGAGAATATTATCATGTGCTTGTCAAATTGTGAATGAGAGACTGATGAAGTGTGCAGCCTGCACAAGAAACAAAGCAGAGCTCATGCCTTTCATGCAACTTTTTTCAAATCATTATTAGAGTTGCATCATGGAGCCTTCGAATGTATTAAAAATCCAAACATAAGAAAAAGGAGGCATAAAATATATAGCCCAACATTTTTATCACAACTAAAGTTACATTAATAACTCTAAATTAAGCATATAGGAGTACCTGTTTCTTTGTTAACCACTCAACACAGAATAGCTGCATGTGCGCACACCCTAAGAAATCGTTTGGAGAAAATAGAATTTTTATTTTATTCAGCTATGTGTATTCTTCATACTATAAAATAATATAATGCCACAGAATTTTAAGAAAATCTTGTCTGCTAAATGAACTAGTGTAGCCCATAGCCATATGGCATAGCGAGATCAGGGCCTAACAACTCAGATTATGCTATTCTGTTCTTCTGAAATAGACTACATTTTCTTCATAATATGTTTCTTTAGACCTAAAATAAATAATGGCTTTATTGTGATGGTGTAGGCTATATTAAATTGATTTATTATTTAAAAAATTATGTAGATTTTCCAAAGGTCTGCATCAGTGGTTTGTAGGCTATACAGTTGAAGTCGGAAGTTTACATACACCTTAGCCAAATAATATTTAAACTCCGTTTTTCACAATTCCTGACATTTAATCCAAGTAAAAATTATCTGTCTTAGGTCAGTTAGGATCACGACTTTATTTTAAGAATGTTAAATGTCAGAATAACAGAAGAGAGAATGATTAATTTCAGCTTTTATTTATTTCATCACATTCCCAGTGGGTCAGAAGTTTACATACACTCAATTAGTATTTGGTAGCATTGCCTTTAAATTGTTTAAAACCTGTTAGGGGCTATAGGGGGCGTTTTGGAAAAACTGGAAAATATGTGCAAATTTTCAAACGGCCTCCTAATATATTTTTGCTCTTACAATGTGCATATTGTTAATACTATTGGATAGAAAAGAGTCTATAGTTTCTAAAACCGTTTTAATTTTTTCTCTGAGTGGAACACAAGTCCTTTGGCAGCACTTTCCCCGACCAGGAAGTAAAATGCAAGATGTTTATGCTCGCTTCAACGCTCTGCCTATACATGGTCATGCCACCTATGACCCTAAACACACCTCGTACGCCTTCCTCTGGGTGTCAAGAGGACGTCAGAAGAGAAATCTTGCGTTTATCTTGTTCTGACGTGAAATAAGACCTATTTCTTTGGCGTGACCGTCAATTTCAGGAAGTCAGAAGCGCGCGACTTGGGAGAGATATCATGTTTTGTTTTGCTGCCGTTTCTGATGTGAACTATCTCCAGCTCGGATTTGATTTGATAAATGAGACCATGTCATCGTAATGTATGTTTTTTCAATATAGTTTAATCAGATTATTTGAATTTTTTCGGGAGTTTTGCCGTGTTCCGTAATGTTTCCTTTGTTTACGTTGGAGAGATCCATGCCACTAGACTAGTACCCCTGCTAAATGAAGATGGAAAGTTGCCATTCTGAATGGATTGAACGACTCTTCTGGACTAAGGACAACTTGATCAACATTCTGATGAAAGATCAGCCAAAGTAAGACCAAATTTATAATGTTATTTCATATATCTGTCGTGCATGTCAACTGGTCGCGCGCGCCCAAGTGTGTCTGTCTGGCGTGGCTATGCTAATTTAGCGCTACATTTAGTTTTCGATGTAAAACATTTCATAAATCGGAACTATTGTCTGGAATCACAAGAATCCTGTTTTTCAATTGCTGCACAGTATGTATTTCTCCGAAATGTTTTATGAGGAGTAATTAGGTATTTGATGTTGGTGTCTGTAAATGTTATGGCTACTTTCGGTGCAATTTTTGAGTGTAGCTGAAATGTAATTTATGATTTATACCATAAATATGCACATTTAAAAAAAAAAAAACATATGCTATACAATAAATATGTTATCAGACTGTCATCTTAGGAAGTTGTTTCTTGGTTAGTGGCTATATATATCTTAATTTGGTCGAATTTGTGATAGCTGCTGATGGAGTAAAAAACTGATGGAGTAAGAAAAGTGGTGTCTTTTGCTAAGGTGGTTAGCTAATAGATTTACATATTTTGTCTTCCCTGTAAAACATTTTAAAAATCGGACATGTTGGCTAGATTCACAAGATGTCTGCCTTTCATATGCTGTATTGGACTTGTTAATGTGTGAAAGTTAAATATTTAAAAAAAATGTATTTTTTGAATTTGCCGCTAGCGGCACCCCTATCCTAGAGAGGTTTTCGGGTAGCCTTCCACAAGCTTCCCACAATAAGTTTGTTGAATTTTGGCCCATTCCTCCTGACATGGCTGGTGTAACTGAGTCAGGTTTGTAGGCCTCCTTGCTCGCACACACTTTTTCAGTACTACCCACACATTTTCTATAGGATTGAGGTCAGGGCTTGAAGCTAGGCCTTGAAATACATCCACAGGTGCACCTCCAATTTACTCAAATTATGTCAATTAGCCTATCAGAAGCTTCTAAAGCCATGACATAATTATCTGGAATTTTCCAAGCTGTTTAAAGGCACAGTAAACTTAGTGTATGTAAACTTCTGACCCACTGGAATTGTGATACAGTGAAATAATCTGTCTGTAAACAGTTGTTGGAAAAATGACTTGTGTCATGCAAGTAGATGTCCTAACCGACTTGCCAAAACCATAGTTTGTTAACAAGAAATTTGTGGAGTGGTTGAAAAACTAGTTTTAATGACTCCAACCTAAGTGTATGTAAACTTCCGACTTCAACTGTATATCTCGAAGCCAGGAGATGCTAATCGTGTTTATGTTAATTTGTGAAAGTTATTTGCTTGACAGTCACCGGCTGACAAAATGTCATGACCGCCACAGACCTATGTAATACCAAAAAGCATTTGGAGTGTTACCCTGTAGATTGGATGGGTTCCTTGTTTTCTATCCCTGTTCGCTCCTCTCCCTGTAGGTTTTACAGATGCTCCCAACCCCGTAGCTGCAACCCTTCTAATTTAGTGTACCACGGGCGCACAACCCATGTGGAATTCCTGGGGTCCGGCAACATTTGGAACGGCCAATCTGCAGCCAACAAGGCTAATGCCAGTTTTCAACTTCCTTCAAACTTCACGCAGAGACATGAAATGGTATCACTGAGATGTCAAGAAAGCAGAGCAATGCCTTATTATGGGCAGACCTCTTACCGTTTTAGTAGCCAATGAGTTTAAATGTGTTGACCATGATAGCTTGCTATCTAGGGTGACACCCAGCAGTTTAGTCTCTTCAACATGTTCAATAGATAGATTGTAGATTGCTAGATTATGGAGACGTAATTTATAGATCGGCAAGTAAGGGTGCTCTCGTGCGGCTAGATGTTCTTTATCATTTGGCCATCAGCTTTGCCACCAATGCTCCTTATAGGACACATTACTGCACTCTATACTCTTCGGTAAACTGGTCATCTCTGTATACCTGCTTATTTATAAAACCCTCTTAGACTTCACTCCCCTGTATCTGAGATATCTACTGCAGCCCTCATCCTCCACATACAACACCCGTTCTGCCAGTCACATTCTGTTAAAGGTCCCCAAAGCACACACATCCCTGGGTCGCTCCTCTTTTCAGTTCACTGCAGCTAGCGACTGGAACGAGCTGCAACAAACACTCAAACTGGACAGTTTTATCTCAATCTCTTGATTCAAAGACTCAATCATACACACTCTTACTGCCAGTTGTGGCTGCTTTACGTGATGTATTGTTGTCTCTACCTTCTTGCCCTTTGTGCTGTTGTCTGTGCCCAATAATGTTTGTACCATGTTTTGTGCTGCTACCATGTTGCACTGCTGACATGTTGTGTTGCTGCCATGTTGTTGTCATGTTGTGTTGTCATGTGTTGCTGCCATGCTATGTTGTTGTCTTATGTCTCTCTTTTTTTCCCTTTTAATTCAAAAAAAATGTATTACAAAAAACACAAGGAAGTGGAAACATTAAAGTATTAGAACATGAAGGACAAACAATACAGCATCAAGACACTATCAAACATGTATCAGTCTTTCCGCAACAGAGCCATCCTTATGTGTGAGGGTGCGTGTGCATGATAGTGATATAAAATGTCATAGTTTCCTTTTTCATGATCACAATCTTGTGAAACCCGAACCCTCCCAGATCCCCCCATAGTTCCCCAATAGCTGTCCCTCAACCATTCGAGACCCCTCCCACAGTCGTCCCCCCCCCCGAAAAAAAACTAAACAAATAAATCCATTCTCCACCCCCAAAAACCCCTCAATGCACCAACAACCAAGAGAATGAACTAATGAGAAAAAAGAAGAAAACAGCAAACAATGCACTTTTTTTAATTTTTTTATAATACTTTTAAAACAAAGGACAGCAATGCCAACTGTATATGTTTGTGTGCATGTCTGGCACTATTACATGTATGTGTGTGTTCTTGGGTCTCTCTTTATGTAGTGTTGTCTCTGTTGTGGTGTTGTGTGTTTTTGTCGTATAATTTTATTTAATTTATTTTTAATCCCAGCCCCCGTCCCCGCAGGAGGCCTTTTGCCATTTGGTAGGCCGTCATTGTAAATAAGAATGTGTTCTTAACTGACTTGCCGAGTTAAATAAAAAAATTAAATCCATAAAGACACATTATTCAATAATAGATCCAGATAAGGTGTAGGGTTGAGCGAGGCATTTTTCCCCAAAATGATGCTATCAGTTTGAGATATTTAGCACCAGACTATTGCTAGTTACCCATTCGAAAACTGACTGGAGATCTATGTTAAGGGTGTCAGTTATTTATTTTACTGTTACAGCCGACGTGTAAACTGTTGAGTCGTCAGTGTGTATGGATACACAGTCTTTAATAAAGGTCAGTCAAAGGTCATTAGTAAAACACAGAAAACAATAATGGTCCAAGCCGGCTACCCTGCGGTGCATCACACCGAATTTGTATAAGAGAGGCTTCCATTAAAGAAAACCCTTTGTGTTCTATTGGATAGGTAACTGTCCATCCATGATATGGCAGAGGATGTTAATCCGTAACATCAATGTTTTTCACTTAATATGTTATGATCAATGACATTAAAAGTTGCACTCAAGTCTAACAAAACAGCTCTCACAAATCTTCTTATCAATTTCTTTCAGCCAATCATTAGTCATTTGTGTCAGTCCCAAGCATGTTGAGAGTCTGAATATCTGTTGTTAATTTGTTCTGCAATTTCATTAAGCTTTTTTGCAGACAATAACTGACACATGCCATATTCAAATGGTGTTGTACACATTAGCTTAACTTCTCTAGGGTAGGGGGCAGCATTCGGAATTTTGGATGAAATGCATGCCCAAATTAAACTGCCTGCTTCTCGGTTCCAGAAGATATGATGTTCATATAACTGGTAGATTTGGATAGAAAACACTCTAAAGTTTCCAAAACTGTTAAAATAGTGTCTGTGAGTATAAAATAACTGATTTGGCAGGTGAAAACCTGAGAAAAATCCATTCAGGAAGTAGTTTTTGTTTTGTAGTTTTCTATTCAATGCCATTACAGTATCCATTGACTTAGGACTCAAATTGCAGTTTCAATGCCTTCCACTAGATGTCAACAGTCTTTAGAAATTGTTTCAGGCTTGTATTCTGAAAAATGAAGAAGTAAGAGCAGTCTGAATGAGTGGACCGTAAAGTGTCACAGAGCTTTTTCATGCGCGAGACCGAGAGAGTGCATTTCTTGTTTACCTTTTAAATTGACAACGTTATTGTCCGGTTGAAATATTATTGATTATGTAGGCTAAAAACAACCTGAGGTTTGAATATAAACATCGTTTGACATGTTTCTATGAACTTTACGGATACAATTTGGATTTTTTTGTCTCCCTGTTTTGAGTGGATTTGAGCCTGTGGATTACTGAAGAAAACGTGAACAAAACTGAGGTTTTTGGATATAAAGAGACTTTATCGAACAAAAGGAACATTTATCAAGTAAATGAATGTCTGCTGACTGCAACCATATGAAGATCATCAAAGGTAAGGGATTCATTTTATCTCTATTTCTGACTTGTGTAACTGTTCTACTTGGCTGGTTACTGTTTGTAATGATTTGTCTAGTGGGCTATGTTCTCAAATAATCGTAAGGTATGCTTTCGCCGTAAAGCATTTTTTAAATCTGACACCGTGGTTGGATTCACAAGAAGTTCATCTTTAAACCTATGTAAAATATGTTTTGTTTTCGGAATTTTTATAATGAGTATTTCTGTATTTGAATTTGGCGCCCAGCAGTTTCACTGGCTGTTGAAGAGGTGGGACGCTAACGTCTCACGTACCCAAGAGAGGTTAAGACATGTAGCTAGCTAGCTAGGTAAACAATGAACCTAGCTAGGTAAACAACGTGTAAGATCACACACGTCATGTAACATTAGCTACAGAGCCAGCCAGCTAACATTAGCTAGTTAAACAACAATGAACATAGTGCCAAATCATGGCGTTACTACGCTGCATGATGTTGCTGGAAGCTAACCAAACAGATTCAATGTTAGCTAGCTAACATTAGGCTCTAACTAGAAAAGCAAAAAGCTCTGGGATACAAATAATATCCGCTATGGAGCCAGTCAGCTAGCAGTACACTTTAGCTTGAAATGAAACCACTTTGTCAATCAGAAACGTGTTAAAATCTGAAAATGTAGCTAGCAAATGCTAGATATTCCTACCTGTATACATAATCATGCATGATGGACGCGTCTCCCTGTCACGGATGCCATGCCACGGCTTCCCTTAGTTTGAAGATATAATCCGGAGACAGGTGTTTTCGCCATCTCTTTAGCTACCATACTCTAATTCCATTGATTTAAAAAATAAATACAAAAAATGTACAAATTCAAATGGCTCTCCTGTGAAATTGTGACTTGCGACATATGCCTAGTTTCCTGAAACTGGTCACAAATAAGTAAATGATATCAATGAGAGAATTGTCAGATTAACTGATAACTAAAATAGCAGTGCAGAAGGCACTCTTTTGCTAAGTGCTCGAGGAAGTCTAAAGGTTTTGCTCGCCTGAGGTAGAGTACCTCATGATAAGCTGTAGACAACACTATTTACCAAGACAGTTTTCATCTATATTTTTCGTAGCTGTCTATTTACCACCACAAACCGATGCTGGCACTAAGATTGCACTCAACGAGCTGTATAAGACCAAAAAAAAAAAAAGAGAATGCTCACCCAGAAGCAGCACTCCTAGTGGCCAGGGACTTTAATGCAGAATAACTTGAATCCATTTTACCTCATTTCTACCAGCATGTTACATGTGCAACCAGTGGAAAAAAAACTGAAGACCACCTTTACTCCACACACAGAAATGGGTACAAAGCGATGTTCTGGGATTCATCGGCTGGCATTGAGGAATATACCACATCACTCAACGGCTTCATCAATAAGTGCATTGATGACATCGTCCCCACAGTGACCGTACGTACATATCCCAACCAGAAGCCATGGATTACAGGCAACATCCACGCTGAGCTAAAGACTAGAGCTGCAGCTTTCAAGGAGCGAGACACTCATACGGATGCTTACAAGAAATCCCGCAACGACCTCCGACGAGCCATCAAACAGACAAACCGACAATACAGGATTAAGATAGAATCCTACTACCCCGGCTCTGACGCAAACGATCACGGATTACAAAGGGAAACACAGCCGCAAGCTGCCCCGTGATGCAAACCTACCAGACACGCTAAATGCCTTCTGTGCTCGCTTCGAGGCAAGCAAAGCTGAGCCATGCATGAGAGGACTAGCTGTTCCAGATGACTATGTGATCACGCTCCTCTTAGCCGATGTGAGTAAGACCTTTAAACAAGTTAACATTGGCGGATTACCAGGATAAGTACTCAGAGCATGCACTGACCAGCTGGCAAGTGTCTTCACTGACATTTTCAACCTCTCCCTGATCCAGTCTGTAAAATCTACATGTTTCAAGTAGACCACCATAGTCCCTGTAGCCAAGAACGCCAAGTTCACCTGCCTAAATGACTATGACTATTGACTAAATGACTATACTATAGCACTCACGTCTGTAGTCATGAAATGTATTGAAAGGCTGGTCATGGCTCACAACACCCTCATTCCAGACCCACTCCAATTTGCATACCACCCCAACAGATCCACAGCTGACGCAATCTGTATTCCACTCCTCACTTGCCTCTCCCACCTGGACAAGAGGAACACCTATGTGAGAATGCTGTTCATTATCTACAGCTCAGCTTTCAAACCATAGTGCTGAACGCTACAAATATTAAATAGTAAAGCTTTAAACCTTTCACTAAAAGCTTCACTCATACATAAATTATACTTAAACCCAAAATGGTTCTCCAGTAGATTAAGAAAGGCTCATAATTTGTTCAAAAATTGCCTTTTTGTCTTTATACAGATTACAACTTCTCATTTCCGAATAATTGAAAATAAAATGTTGTTTAAAGTATCGCCCTTTCTTAAACAAGCCATACAAAGCTGGTTACAATCAGTTTTATCCTCCAGAAAAGACAGAACAAATGTTATGGTTAAACTGAAATATACTGAATAATAAAAAAAACATTATTTATGAGCAAAATGTTTTAAAATATAATTATATTATGAATAGAAACGGAGGAGTTATGTCACATATGCAGTTATCGAAAATATATGGGAATATTTGCTCAATCCAAATTTACAACCAACTGATTGCAGCACTTCCACAAACATGGAGGAGGCAAGTGGAGAAGGGAGAAGGTAGGGAACTTGTTTGCCTGCGATATATTAAAGATACAAATTGGCTGAAAGCAACTGGCATAAATAGAAAAATATACCAGTTTCATTTGAGGATAAAAATGTTGACAGCTGCGCCATACAGGTTGCAAAATAAATGGGAGTTTTTCGATGTACTGATTCCATGGCATATGGTACATGAACTGATACAAAGAACTACACTTGATTCAACACTTAGTTTTTCAATTTAAATTATTATATAAAATTCTTCCCACCAACAGAATGTTATATACACTGCTCCAAAAAATAAAGGGAACACTTAAACAACACAATGTAACTCCAAGTCAATCACACTTCTGTGAAATCAAACTGTCCATTTAGGAAGCAACACTGATTGACAATACATTTCACATGCTGTTGTGCAAATGGAATAGACAAAAGGTGGAAATTATAGGCAATTAGCAAGACACCTCCCAAAACAGGAGTGATTCTGCAGGTGGTGACCACAGACCACTTCTCAGTTCCTATGCTTCCTGGCTGATGTTTTGGTCACTTTTGAATGCTGGCGGTGCTTTCACTCTAGTGGTAGCATGAGACGGAGTCTACAACCCACACAAGTGGCTCAGGTAGTGCAGCTCATCCAGGATGGCACATCAATGCGAGCTGTGGCAAGAAGGTTTGCTGTGTCTGTCAGCGTAGTGTCCAGAGCATGGAGGCGCTACCAGGAAACAGGCCAGTACATCAGGAGACGTGGAGGAGGCCGTAGGAGGGCAACAACCCAGCAGCAGGACCGCTACCTCTGCCTTAGTGCAAGGAGGTGCACTGCCAGAGCCCTGCAAAATGACCTCCAGCAGGCCACAAATGTGCATGTGTCTGCTCAAACGGTCAGAAACAGACTCCATGAGGGTGGTATGAGGGCCTGACGTCCACAGTTGGGGGTTGTGCTTACAGCCCAACACCGTGCAGGACGTTTGGCATTTGCCAGAGAACACCAAGATTGGCAAATTCGCCACTGGCGCCCTGTGCTCTTCACAGATGAAAGCAGGTTCACACTGAGCACATGAGCACATGTGACAGACGTGACAGAGTCTGGAGACGCCGTGGAGAACGTTCTGCTGCCTGCAACATCCTCCAGCATGACCGGTTTGGCGATGGGTCAGTCAAGGTGTGGGGTGGCATTTCTTTGTGGGGCCGCACAGCCCTCCATGTGCTCGCCAGAGGTAGCCTGACTGCCATTAGGTACCGAGATGAGATCCTCAGACCCCTTGTGAGACCATATGCTGACACATGCACATTTGTGGCCTGCTGGAGGTCATTTTGCAGGGCTCTGGCAGTGCACCTCCTTGCACTAAGGCGGAGGTAGCGGTCCTGCTGCTGGGTTGTTGCCCTCCTACGGCCTCCTCCACGTCTCCTGATGTACTGGCCTGTCTCCTGGTAGCGCCTGCATGCTCTGGACACTACGCTGACAGATACAGCAAACCTTTTTGCCACAGTTCGCATTGATGTGCCGTCCTGGATGAACTGCACTACCTGAGCCACTTGTGTGGGTTGTAGACTCCGTCTCATGCTACCACTAGAGTGAGAGCACCGCCAGCATTCAAAAGTGACCAAAAAATCAGCCAGGAAGCATAGGAACTGAGAAGTGGTCTGTGGTCACCACCTGCAGAATCACTCCTGTTTTGGGGGGTGTCTTGCTAATTGCCTATAATTTCCACCTTTTGTCTATTCCATTTGCACAACAGCATGTGAAATTTATTGTCAATCAGTGTTGCTTCCTAAGTGGACAGTTTGATTTCACAGAAGTGTGATTGACTTGGAGTTACATTGTGTTGTTTAAGTGTTCCCTTTATTTTTTTGAGCAGTGTATATGGGGCATACAACAATCTCAGCTCTGTAGATTTTGTTGCGAAGAGACAGAATCAATAGATAATTTATTCTGGTATTGCCCCTATGTAGCTTGTTTCTGGTCACAGGTCCGGGAATGGTTAAAAAAAATCACAACATGCACTTAAAATTAACCTTACAAATAGTAGTGTTGGGCGATCTGGAAAGCCATAGTTAGTCAATAAATAATATAATAATACTTGTAGGAAAGGTTTTCATCTTTAGCTCACAATCTGTGGATACTATACGATTAGAAAGGTTAAAAAAATTACGTAAAACATCACAGCACAGTTGAAAAATACACGGCACATGGAAATAAAATGAGGGTGGTCTACGGTGATAGGTGGGATGGGCTGAGAGTGGCTGAGGGGTGGGATTAAATAGTTTGTTTGGTAATGTATTACTGTTATGTGACTGCTTTATATAAAAGCACCATGTATGCAAAATGTCTATGCAAAATGTAAATGTAAAAGTTATGTATATGTACAAAACAGCCATCAGACTGCCATCAGACTGTTAAACAGCCATCACTAACATTGAGTGGCATCTGCCAACATGCAGACTCAATCTCTAGACACTTTTATAATTAACATTTGGATGTAATAAATGTATCACTAGTCACTTTAAATAATGCCACTTTATATAATGTTTACACACCCTACATTACTCATCTCATATGTATATAGTGTACTCTATACCATCTACTGCATCTTGCCTATGCCGCACGGCCATCGCTCATCCATATATTTATATGTACATATTCTTATTTATTCCTTTACACTTGTGTGTGTAAGGTAGTTGTTGTGAAATTGTTAGATTACTTGTCAGATATCACTGCATGGTCGGAACTAGAAGCACAAGCATTTCACTACACTCGCATTAACATCTGCTAACCATCTGTATGTGAACAATAAAATTTGATTTGAAGCTGTAAAAAAAAAAACGAAAAGATATTTGTTCTCCGAAGGGGTTAATAAAATAAATAAATAAATAAAATTAAAAAATATATATATCAACCTGGGGGCCCTGCAGGGGTGAATTCTTAGTCTCGTCCTGTACTCCCTGTTCACCCACAACTGTGTGGCTACACATGACTCCAACACCATGTTTGCTGACGACACGACGTGATAGGCCTGATCACCAACAACACCTATAGGGAGGAGGTCAGAGACCTGGCAGCGGTGCCAGGACAACATCTCCCTCAACGCCAGCAAGACAAAGGAGCTGATCATGGACTACAGAAAACAGAGGGCCGAGCACGCCCCCATCACATTGGCTGGGTTGTAGTGGAGCGGTTCGAGAGCTTCACGTTCCTCTATGTCCACATCACTAAGAATCTATCATGGGCCACACACACCAACACAGTTGTGAAGAGGGTACGACAATGCTTCTTCCCCCTCAGGAGGCTGAAAAGATTTGGAATAGGCCCTCAGATCCTCAGAAGGTTCAACAGCTGCACCATGTAGAGCATCTTGACTGGTTGCATCACTGCCTGGTAGCATCACCGCCTGGTATTCAGCCAGTATGCAGCCTTTCAAATTTGAGGAATAAAGAGCCTTTCAAATTTGAGGATTAAAACCCATATATTGATTGCACCCTACTCAGCTATCTCTCGTTGCCACTTTGGTCGTTGCCTCGCTGACAACTGGTTGCAGTGGTGGGATGCTCAGCAGAGTAGCGGTTGCTTAGCTTAAGTTAATTTGTTTTATCTTTTTGTTTTTAAAAACAAGAGGACCAATCATTGGACCAATACGGTACAAAGAAAAACCAGGACCGGGACCACCTCTCCATGTGGAGGGTGGGACTGAAGGCGGGGCGGAAGTAAGAGAGCCCATACCAGACGATCCAGGGGTTACCTCATTGGAGGAGATGGCCCTTCTGTTCAGGAGCAGCCTGATGTCTTGCAGCAGGCGCAAGACATCAGGCTGGAGTAGGAGGCCGAATAACAGGAACAGTGGAAGTGGCAGTGGAAGGCGATGCAACACCTTTTCAGGGTTCTGCAGAATGAGATCAAAACTATTCGACCCCTGTCCCTGACCACTCCCTATGTGGCTCTTCCGACGCCAATGGCATGGACATTGGCCTAGAGGCTGCAGGCTCCCTCCACGGCGAGGCTCTGGGCCCCAATGACCTTGACCCTCATCAGAATAACCCTTACCGTTCCCCATATGGCCCCAATCCAGATCCAGGTCCACATATAGGTCCGTATCGGGTCCAAGAGCCAAGGTTAGAGCAGATAAATGACAATGGCGACATTGAACATTATCTGGGATCTCTTTTAATCTTAGTTATTCAAGGGTCAGTGTAGCGTTCATATGGCCATTGGACCAGCACTGGGTTCTCTCTTGATGCTATTTATGCAATAGGCCTATAGATCAAAGTTTATCAAGGACAGCCGGGCAGGGGCGTGGGGGAGGGGCTGGGGCATGTTTAAGCTGGCATTGGCAGTCAGGATGAGGGGTGTCCCTGTCTGCCTGCCCCCCTGGCCCCATAATGCCCCCATTGTTGTGCCAGTCTCATGTGTCAAGCAGATTCAGTTTGTTGTGACGCTGAGCGAGACGAGAGGGGAGGTATGGGAGAGCTGTGTGGTAAAGAGAGCAAAGGGAAGCGGGAGAGAGAGAGTTGGGGTAGGGAGAAGTCGTGACAGTGACAGTGACAGAGAGAGTGAGAGAGGGGAGAACAGAGTGATAGAGAGGGGGAAGAGAGAGGATAGTTTTCCTTGTCATATCTAGTGAAAGAACGCGAGAGATGGGGAAGAAAGATAGATGATTGTGTGCACTGCCTGAGGGTCATAGTAAATATTCATAGTAAATTTCATAGTAAATTTCATAGTTTCATAGTAAATCTCTTTTTTAGAATATGCTTTATTACTCACTCTTTGTCAACCCTGCATATAATATTATCATCCCAATAATATAAAACTGTATCTACTGTAATTGAAGAGAAATACACATATTTTTGCTCCACAGTCTATGCTGTAATGGCTACTCCTAACCCACGTCATGTCTCATCCAAAACAGATCAGACAAGCACTGCTAGGCTAAACAGCAGCTCCTGACCAGGAGCCCTACTTTCCGAATATGGGTCCCAGAGACTAGCACAGGGAATTCTCTCACCACCAGGGAATTCTCCATGGCTGAAAAAAACTAAAGCAGAGTACCTCGAAGAGAGACCCAGGTGTTCCGGGGGGTTGTGTGTGTCAGTGGAGGCTGCTGAAAGGAGGACATAATAATGGCTGGAATG
Organism: Salvelinus fontinalis; assembly: GCF_029448725.1. NCBI lineage: Eukaryota > Metazoa > Chordata > Actinopteri > Salmoniformes > Salmonidae > Salvelinus > Salvelinus fontinalis. The sequence continues at coordinate 10,151,773 of NC_074669.1, forward strand.
GAGTCAATAGAATGGTATCAACCACATCAAACACAAGGTTTCCATGTGGTTGACACCATTCCACCAAATCCATTCCAGCCATTATTAAAAGCTGTCCTCTCCTCAGCAGCCCGCGTGTGTGTGTGTGTGTGTGTGTGTGTGTGTGTGTGTGTGTGTGTGTGTGTGTGTGTGTGTGTGTGTGTGTGTGTGTGTGTGTGTGTGTGTGTGTGTGTGTGTGTGTGTGTGTGTGTTAAACTGTGCAAGAGATAGTGTATTGCGACCACACCAATACACTATCTCTTGCACAGTTCAACAGCTTGTGTCACAGTATTGTGCATATTTTTTAGATGCTGTCAACATTAGTTGAAAAGAAATTTAGGGTCATATTCTGACCTGAACTTTAGTGTCATCTCCCCATCTGATAACCCAAGCATAGGCCAATATGCCTACTTAATCATTTAAAGCATTTCAGTTTAAACTTGTCCAGTCTTTTCACCTACCAGTGGTCATGTAGAAAAGGAGAGAGAGCGAGGCCATGCAATTTCCTATTGGAACGAGGCCCTAAATGGCCTCCAATGATAACCAATACATTTCCTGGTTTCTCTCTCCACACACAATACCAAACCACTCTGTCAAACATCTTAGGATTCATGAAGATCAAATTAATTAAACATATTCAAATGCAAATCCCCAAATGAGAACAAGGAGGGAAACTGGAATGGGTTCAGATGATTTTCAAATAGGACATTAATTCCCAGGTATCTTCAGCGTCCCTGTTTAAAAAGCTATTTATGAAACCAAACTAGTCACTATGACTTGCATAGAAAGCAACAGTAATGGTGTCTTTTTGTAAGCACTAACGGAGGCTAACTCTTCCTTGGCTTGTTGGCCAAAGACTATGGGGGAATTCATGTTTTTTTTGGGGGGGGGGGGGTTAGGATAAACGCTGAAAATAGGTCTGTGATAAACACAGGCTTAGGAGATCTTCTACGTTTTGTTCTATGAGATAATTTTCAGCAGCTGACGTCCTCATTTGTGAATTGAAGCATTTATGTAATCGAAATAAGCACATGAAGCGCATAAAGGCTTCATAACTCATAAAAGTCATGTAAACTGACTGACATTATCTCATTGAATAAAATGTATAAGATCTCCTTTTTTCTGGAGGCAAGCCGAAGTTTGGAGACAAATTCTATGCCCCTTCGTCGGTGATTGGTCAACAGTAGGGATTCTTCAATAAAGTCTTTGCTGTCATTCAACGAGAGATGTTTTCATGCACATTTTAAAATGTAGAAATACTGCACTAAACAACTTAGTTAGACAAAGATATCCTCTGCAAAAACGTCAAAATTCATGACAGATTTCTTGAGTAATCTTACATTAATTCACTCTCTCCGTGGTTATCTGTTATTTCATTACTCACACACATGCAAGACAAGCCAGTCACAAGCAACTATTATTCTTAATTATTTTTTTATTTTATTTCACCTTTATTTAACCATTAAAGCTAGTTGAGAACAAGTTCTCATTTACAACTGCGACCTGGCCAAGATAAAGCAAAGCAGTGTGACAGAAACAACAACCCAGAGTTACACATGGAATAAACAAGCGTACAGTCAATAACACAATAGAAAAAAAAGAAAGTCTATATACAGTGTGCGCAAATGGCATGAGGTGGTAAGGCAATAAATAGGCCATAGTAGCAAAGTAATTTCAATTTAGCAGATTAACACTGGAGTGATAGATGAGCAGATGATGATGATCAGATGATGGTGTGTAAGTAGTGATACTGGTGTGCAAAAGAGCAGCAAAGTAAATAAAAACAATATGGGGATGCGGTAGGTAGATTGGGTGGGCTATTTACAGATGGACTATGTACAGCTACAGCTATCGGTTAGCCGCTCAGATAGCTGATGTTTAAAGTTAGTGAGGAAAGTGTAAGTCTCCAGCGTCAGCAATTTTGCAATTCGTTCCAGTCATTGGCAGCAGAGAACTGGAAGGAAAGGCGGCCAAAGGAGTTGTTGGCTTTGGAGATGACCAGTGAGATATACCTGCTGGAGCGTGTGCTACGGGTGGGTGTTGTCATCGTGACCATTAAGCTGAGATAAGGGGGAGCTTCACCCAGCATAGACTTATAGATGACCTGGAGCCAGTGGGTCTGGCGACGAATATGTAGCGAGGGCCAGCCAACTAGAGTGTACAGGTCGCAGTGGTGGGTAGTATATGGGGCTTTGGTGACAAAACAGATGTCACTGTGATAGACTACATCCAGTTTGCCGGGTAGAGTTTTGGAAGCGATTTTGTAGATGACATCGCCGAAGTCGAGGATCGGTAGGATAGTCAGTTTTACTAGGATAAGTTTGGCGGCGTGAGTGAAGGAGGCTCTGTTGCGAAATAGAAAGTCGATTCTAGATTTGATTTTGGATTGGAGATGTTTGATATGAGTCTGGAAGGAGAGTTTACATTCTAGCCAGACACCTAGGTATTTGTAGTTGTCCATGTGTTCTAGGTCAGAACCGTCCAGAGTAGTGATGCTAGTCGGGCGGGCGGGTGCGGGCAGTGAACGTTTGAAAATCATGCATTTGGTTTTGTTAGCGTTTAAGAGCAGTTGGAGGCCACAGAAGGAGTGTTGTATTGCATTGAAGCTTGTTTGGAGGTTAGTTAACACAGTGTCCAAAGAAGGGCCAGATGTATACAGAATGGTGTCGTCTGCATAGAGGTGGATCAGGGAATCACCCGCAGCAAGAGCGACATCGTTGATATATGATGTATACGGAGAAAAGAGTCAGTCTGAGAATTTAACCCTGTGGTACCCCCATAGAGACTGCCAGAGGTCCGGACAACAGGCCCTCCGAATTTACACACTGAACTTTGTCTGCGAAGTAGTTGGTGAACCAGGCGAGGCAGTCATTTGAGAAACCAAGGCTATTGAGTCTGCCGATAAGAATACAGTGATTAATGAACACTATGTCACTGGCAGCTCAAAATACGAGTCTACATGTCACTGGCAGCTCAAAATACGAGTCTACATGTCACTGGCAGCTCAAAATACGAGTCTACATGTCACTGGCAGCTCAAAATACGAGTCTACATGTCACTGGCAGCTCAAAATACGAGTCTACATGTCACTGGCAGCTCAAAATACTAGTCTACATGTCACTGGCAGCTCAAAATACGAGTCTACATGTCACTGGCAGCTCAAAATACGAGTCTACATGTCACTGGCAGCTCAAAATACTAGAGTAGTTATTAAGCACATACTCACTCAACTCGCGCACGCACGCACATAGAAACACACACACGTTTTGTTCTTCTATCCTTGTGGGGACCTAAAATTTATTGCCATTCAAAGGCTATTTTAAGTTTAGGGGTTAGGTTTGGAGTAAGGTTTGTGGCTAGGGTTAGGGTTACTGATTAAGGTTAAGATGAGGGTTAGATTTAGGGGTTAGAGAAAATAGCCGTAACCCTAAAGCTAACCTTAACCCTAAAGCTAACCTTAACCCTAATGCTAACCACTAACCCCAATTCCACCAGAGTGCCACTCCACTCCTAACCACCTGTGGAGTCATTGTTAAACAAATTGACCTTAAACCAGTTGAAGTCAATGTTGCAACACTTCACAGCCACAAGTACAAGTAGGCTACTAGGTAGAGGGACAGTACTTAACTAGAACTGTCCTAGCCAGACTATACCAACAAAAACTTATTGAAAGACAAAAATATACTTCATTTACTCTTGCAGAGATGCACTCCTCTCGTTGAATGGAAAGAACTGAAGTTTAACCAAGCATTTATCCTACCTCCCTTCATCTGAGCCTCAACGTGGTGTACACACAGATTCATCTGAGCCTCAACGTGGTGTACACACAGATTCATCTGAGCCTCAACGTGGTGTACACACAGATTCATCTGAGCCTCAACGTGGTGTACACACAGATTCATCTGAGCCTCAACGTGGTGTACACACAGATTCCTCTGAGCCTCTACGTGGTGTACACACAGATTCATCTGAGCCTCTACGTGGTGTACACACAGATTCATCTGAGCCTCAACGTGGTGTACACACAGATTCATCTGAGCCTCAACGTGGTGTACACACAGATTCATCTGAGCCTCAACGTGGTGTACACACAGATTCATCTGAGCCTCTACGTGGTGTACACACAGATTCATCTGAGCCTCAACGTGGTGTACACAGATTCATCTGAGCCTCAACGTGGTGTACACACAGATTCATCTGAGCCTCAACGTGGTGTACACACAGATTCATCTGAGCCTCAACGTGGTGTACACACAGATTCATCTGAGCCTCTACGTGGTGTACACACAGATTCATCCTGGAATAGTTGCGCAATGCACACATTATGGCCGTCAATTCATTTTATTTAGAAAATTGTATTTATTCGTTTTTCACATAGCATTCTATAAAACTTTTATGTGAAGTTCAATAACATATTTTTCCAACATCCAAATATCTACAATATTGTGACACAGGCTGTTAAACTGTGCAATAGCTACTTGTATTGGTGTGGCCTCATTTGATACTTTTTTGAAAAGGGTCTTTCCCTCACACACACACACGCACGCACACCAGCAGCAACTTATAATTGCCCACAACAGACAGACGATGGAGAATAGACTGTTGCATCATGTCCCCTCTGCTGCTGCTGCTGTGTGTGTGTGTGTGTGTGTGTGTAGCCATTGACATGCTAATGGTCTGACCCAGAACCCAGTATGACCTCATTCAGCCACATTGTCCTCTGGCTCTGTCACGATCGTGTGGAGGAGAGACGGACCAAAACGCAGCATGTGGAAAATAAGCCATCTTCTTTTATTTTACTACGAAGATGAACATGAAACGAAACACTATTACAAACTATACAAAAACAACAAACGACCGTGAAGCTATAAACGTAGTGCACACACACAGGCTACAAACGTTCAACATAGACAATTCCCCACAAACAGCTAAAGCCTATGGTTGCCTTAAATATGGCTCCCAATCAGAGACAACAATAACCAGCTGTCTCTAATTGAGACCCAATTCAGGCAACCATAGACTTTCCTAGATACCTACACTCAACCATAGACACAGCTAGACTACTATACTAAACATAAACCCACTACTCTAATAAACCCCCTAAACCTTACAACCACCCTAGACACTACAAAAACCACATACATTCCCCATGTCACACCCTGACCTAACCAAAATAATTAAGAAAACAAAGAATACTAAGGCCAGGGCGTGACAGGCTCAGATGGTTGTCTGCAGTATGTGGACCCCAGGACTTACAGTACATTCAGTTAGAAAAGGAAATAAAATGCTGCTAGTAAATCAAATCAAATTGCTTTGTTAATGTGCTTTGTTAACAACACGTGTAGACTAACATTGAAATGCTTACTTACGGACCCTTCCCAACAATGCAGAGACAAAAATGTAGAAGTAATGAAGTGTGCGTGTGTGTCTGATCCCTTCAGAAGGTGTCTTTACATAAGCCTAAGCAATGCATCCCAAATATATCTGGTGGAAACTTCAAGGCAAGTGAAATAAACTACACCCATACTCATTGATGTATGGGTGAGTGTTCTTGTTTTAGCCTAGCCTATGTCTGTGCCATGCCAGACATAGGCTATGTGTTGGCTAAAGGAGAAACAGACTGGCAACCAGGCTTGACAGGATAAGTTGCGTTACAGTAGAAGCAATGAAGCAACTCAAAGACGACTTTAGGACGCCCATACAACCAAGTGGTAGGCCTGGTCACCGGCAACGATGAGACAGCCTATAGGGAGCAGGTCAGAGACCTGGATGTGTGGTGCCAGGACAACAACCTCTCCCTCAATGTGAGCAAGACAAAGGAGCTAATCGTGGACTACAGGAAAAGGAGGGCTGAACAGACCCCCATTAACATCAACAGGGCTGTAGTGGAACGGGTCGAGAGTTTCAAGTTCCTTGGTGTCCACATCACCAACTGTCTATCATGGTCCAAACACACCAAGACAGTCGTGAAGAGGGCATGACAAAACCTTATCCCCTCAGGAGACTGAAAAGATTTGGCATGGGTCCTCAGATCCTCAAAAGGTTCTACAGCTGCTCCATCGAGAGCATCCTGACCGGTTGCATAACCGCCTGGTATGGCAACTGCTCGGCATCTGACCGCAAGGCGCTATAGAGGGTAGTTCGTACGGCCCAGGACATCACTGGGGCCAAGCTTCCTGAAATCCAGGACCTATATAATAGGCGTTGTCAGAGGAAAGCCCATAAAATTGTCAGAGACTCCAGTCACCCAAGTCATAGACTGTTTTCTCTGCTACCGCGCGGCAAGCGGTACCGGAGCACCAAGTCTAGGACCAAAAGGCTCCTTAACAGCTTCTACACCAAAGCCATAAGACTGCTGAACAATTAACCAAAGCCCCCCCCCCCCCTCCATTTGTTTTGTACACTGCTGCTACTCGCTGTTTATAATCTATGCATAGTCACTTCACCCCTACCTACATGTACAAATTACCTTTAACCTGTACCCCCGCACAATGACTTGGTACAGGTACCACCTGTGTATAGCCTCGTTATTGTGTTACATTTTATTATATTTGACTTTAGCTTATTTGGTCAATCTTTTCTTAACTCTTCTTGAACTGCACTGTTGGTGAAGGGCTTGTAAGTATTTCATGGTAAGGTCTACACTTGTTTTATTCGGCACGCGTGACAAATAAAGTTTGATTTGATTTACACTCAAAATGATATTGCCAGCCCCTTAGTTGATTCCAGTTGGAACATTCAAAGCAAAGAATAACCAAGAGTAGATGTTGAATGAAAGTTAATTTAAGTATTTACCAACATATTAGTCCTAACATGAAACATTGGCATTGCATGAAGTTGTTCTATCGTGTGGAATAGGCACATCAGTGCTATGCACAACCCCAGATCAACCCTAGCCCTTTCTCCTAAGCTCTTTATGTTGATCTGAAAGAATTGGATTGGACTCGATTCAACTGCACAACAAATCATCCAATCCACGATAACTTGAATCAGGTATCGGTGCTGGGATAAAACCTAAATGTGCACACCCTGTGGGTCCCCCAGGAATGGCTTGAGAAACTCCACAGTTCTAAATCAAATTTCAAGTCAAATTTTATTTGTCACTTGTTTTGTAAACAACAAGTGTAGACTAACAGTGAAATACTTACTTATGGGCCCTTCCCAACAATGCAGAGATACAAGAAATAATAAAAAAGTAATAACACATAATAATGAAATTAACGATAACTTGGCTATGTACAAGGGGCACCAGTACTGAGTCGATGTGCAGTGGTACGAGTTAATTGAGGTAGATATGTACATATAACAAGGAATAAAGTGACTAGGCAACAGGATAGATAATTAACAGAAGCAGCAGCGTATTTGTGATTAGTCAAAAAAGTTTGTGCACAAAGGGTAAATGCAGATAGTCCGGGTAGCTATTGGTAAATATTTAACTAACTATTTAGCATTCTTATTGCTTTGGGGTAGAAGCTGTTCAGGGTACTCTTGGTTCCAGACTGCGACAGCGGAGTGAACAGTCTATGGGCAGTGCGCACTACCCTCTATCACCCCAGTGACATCTCATCAAAGCAGACACACCTGAAGGTGATTAACTCATTAGCTTCCCACAGGAGCACACCTGCAACCAGTTAGTGCGTGATTAGAGAGGAAGAAACCAGAGTAAACTTCCGAAAAAGGGAAAACAACTGGGTTGGGTTTTGTAATGGATAACGGCATATGTACTTGTTTTGGGCAAGTTCATATAGCTGAGGCACAACCAAATATGTTTCTACTGTGCATTAAACACATTTCAACTCTCTCTCGGCAGGGACTCTAAACCAAAACAACTGGGCCAACAAGTACCCATCATGCAGCGATGCTAGACAGTCGCCCATCAACATCGAGGAGGACCTGACACAGGTCAAAGTTCAGTTCCAAAAGCTGAAGTTTGAGGGCTGGGAGGAGGCGATGTCTGATAGGACCACCATCAAGAATGACGGCAAGACCGGTATGAGCTCTCAGGTCACCAGAAGCCTTATCATAAAACCAGCCAGTAATGAAACTGTAAAGCTAAAGTAATACAATAAAATAATCAGCCATTAAGTCAGCTAGCTATTCAGTAGCCACACTGCCTGTCTCTGAGCCTGGTGGTCTGGGTCTTAATTACAGTCTAATTATAATATATACAAATATTGAGCATTGTTGTTATAGTGTATACTTATGGCACTTTTTAAACTGATGGTACAATTACTTGGTTCTGGTGGGGAGATAATTGAAGCTGTTTTTCCCTTTCTTGGTATGAAATTGGCATGAAATATAATACCCTACATGCTGTGAATGTAAATATGCGTGTGAATGTGCGCGTATGTGCATGTACACGTGAGAGCAAGAGTTTTTGTGTTCTCCATTGGCAGGCTTCAGGCCACATCAATATACTGTGTGTGTATGTGTATATTGGTTAATGGGTTCAAATAATGCTCTGTGTGTGTTCTCTCCAGTGGCGGTGAACCCAGAGGGGGACTTCTATGTGAGTGGAGGTGGGCTGAGGGGCAGGTTTAAGGTGGGGAGAATCACCTTCCACTGGGGCCGCTGTAACGCTTCCTCAGAGGGCTCCGAGCACAGTCTCAGTGGGGTCAAGTACCCTCTGGAGGTAAGTACTGACACTCACTCACACACAATCATGGCTAGCGGGAAGGTTGACTTTTTCTCTGGCTTAACCAACTAGGCTCGTCATTTAACAATTGTATTCGTATTTACAGATGGCATACGAGTTTGTTATTAAGGCACATGAAAGTTCACATGTTCGAGAAGGCATTTCTGCCCCCCAAAAAACATTTTGATTAAAAAAAAGTTTACGTTCAAATGTCTCTCCTGTGAAGTAGTGACCTGCGACCTGCGCTTAGTTTCCTGAAACGGGTCACATTAAAAAAAAAAAAAAAAGTTTACTAAGGGTTGTAACAGGCTGATTGGTCGGCTATATGAGCCAGTAAAGGGGTCTTTACTATTCTTAGGTAGCGGAATTACTTTTTCTTCTCTCCAGGCTTGACGGCACACTTTCTAGTAGGCTTAAAATGAAGATATGGCATATAGGAGTGGAAATATCGTCCACTATTATCCTCAGTAATTTTCCATCCAAGTTGTCAGACCCCAGTGGATTGTTATTGGTGATAGACAACAATCATTCTTTCACCTCTTCCACACTCACTTTACGGAATTCAAAATTACAATGCTTGTCTTTCTATATAATATATAATTTGGTCAAATATACTTGGATGTGTAGTGTCAGCGTTTGTTGCTGGCTTGTCATGCCTAAATTTGCTAATCTTGCCAATGAAAAAAATCATTAAAGTAGTTGGCAATATCAGTGGGTTTGTGATGAATGAGCCATCTGATTCAATGAATGATGGAGCTGAGCTTGCCTTTTTGCCCAAAATGTTATTTAAGGTGCTCCAAAGCTTTTTACTATCATTCTTTGTCATTTATCTTTGTTTCATAGTGTAGTTTCTTCTTTTGAGTCAATTTAGTCACATGATTTCTCAATTTGCAGCACGTTTGCCAATCGATTGTGCTGCCAGTCTTATTTGCCATTCCTTTTGTCTCATCCCTCTCAACCATACACTGTTTCAATTCCTCCTCAATTCAAGGGGATTTAACAGTTTTTACAGTTATTTTCTTAATGGGTGCATGCTTAGTAACTGGAATAAATAATTTCATAAACATGTCAAGTGCCGCATCTGGTTGCTCCTCATTAAACTCAATACACTCCTCATTAGCAAATATTCTTTACATCATCAACATACACTATATTAGGCCCAGCCTTTGGAACTTTGGTTTTCGTAGATATGGCTACTATATTGTGATCACTACATCCAATGGATTTGGATACTGCTTTAAAGCAAATTTCTGCAGCATTAGTAAAGATGTGATCAATATTTGTTGATGATTTCATTTCTGGTTTGTTGACTGATAACCTGAACCAGGTTGCAGAAACTGGTTATAGTTTGAAGCTGTTTCTTGAGCGGTCAGCCTGATGAAAGCCAGTCCATATTGAAATCAGTGTACAGTCGTGGCCAAAAGTTTTGAGAATGACACAAATATTAATTTTCACAGTCTGCTGCCTCAGTTTGTATGATGGCAATTTGCATATACTCCAGAATGTTATGAAGAGTGATCAGATGAATTGCAGTTAATTGCAAAGTCCCTCTTTGCCATGCAAATGAACTGAATCCAAAAAAACATTTCCACTGCATTTCAGCCCTGCCACAAAAGGACCAGCTGACATCATGTCAGTGATTTTCTTGTTAACACAGGTGTGAGTGTTGACGAGGACAAGGCTGGAGATCACTCTGTTATGCTGATTGAGTTCGAATAACTTACTGGAAGCTTCAAAAGGAGGGTGGTGCTTGGAATCATTGTTCTTCCTCTGTCAGCCTTGGTTACCTGCAAGGAAACACGTGCCGTCATTGCTTTGCACAAAAAGGGCTTCACAGGCAAGGATATTGCTTCCAGTAAGATTGCACCTAAATCAACCATTTATGGATCATCAAGAACTTCAAGGAGAGAGGTTCAATTGTTGTGAAGAAGGCTTCAGGGCGCCCAAGAAAGTCCAGCAAGCGCCAGGACCGTCTCCTAAAGTTGATTCAGCTGCGGGATTGGGGCACCACCAGTACAGAGCTTGCTCGGGAATGGCAGCAAGACTTTTGGAGGATGGCCTGGTGTCAAGAAGGGCAGCAAAGAAGCCACTATTCTCTAGGAAAAACATCGGGGACAGACTGATATTCTGCAAAAGGTACAGGGATTGGACTGCTGATGACTGGGGTGAAGTCATTTTCTCTGAATCTCCTTCCCGATTGTTCGGTGCATCCGGAAAAATAGCTTGTCCGGATAAGACAAGGTGAGCGCTACCATCAGCCCTGTGTAATGCCAACAGTAAAGCATCCTGAGACCATTCATGTGTGGGGTTGCTTCTTAGCCAAGAGAGTGGGCTCACTCACAATTTTGCCTAAGAACACATCCATGAATAAAGAATGATATCAACACATCCACCGAGAGCAACTTCTCCCAACCATCCAGGAACAGTTTGGTGACGAACAATGCCTTTTCCCGCATGATGGAGCACCTTGCCATAAGGCAAAAGTGATAACTAAGTGGCTCGGGGAACAAAACATTGATATTTTGGGTCCATGGCCAGGAAACTCCCCAGACCTTAATCCCTAATCCCATTGAGAACTTGTGGTCAATCCTCAAGAGGCGGGTGGACAAACAAACCCCCACAAATTCTGACAAATTCCAAGCATTGATTATGCAAGAATGGGCTGGCAACAGTCAGGATGTGGCCCAGAAGTTAATTCACAGCATGCCAGGGCGGATTACAGAGGTCTTGAAAAAGAAGGGTCAACACTGCAATTATTTACTCTGCATCAACTTCATGTAATTGTCAATAAAAGCTTGTAATTATACTTCAGTATTCCATTGTAACATCTGAAAAAAATATCTAAAGACACTGAGTCAGCAGACTTTGTGAAAATTAATATTGGTGTCATTCTCAAAACTTTTGGCCACGACTGTAGTGTTCAATGACAGTACATAGGATATCAACCATCTCCTGTACCTTATCTCTATCTGTTCCAGATGCAGATCTACTGTTATGAAGCGCTTCACTTTGAGTCCATAGACCAGGCCATCAAGGACGGGGGCAGGATCACAGCTCTCTCTGTGCTGTTAGAGGTGTGTTTGTATGTTTTGACTTGCTATGGCCATGTAATAAATGTCTGGAGCAAATAGTGTGTTAAGTGTTGCTCCAGCAGGGCGTGGTTTAGGTAGGTAGGTACTATAGGTAGAGCGGGTGTTCTTGAGGGGGTTCAGGCAGGTAGGTACTCTAGGTAGATTAGCTGTCAACACTGACAGGAAGAGTGTATTTGCGCTGTCTGTGTGTTTATGCATTTGTGTGTGTGTGTGTGTATGACCTGAGTCAAGAGTGTGTAGTGGATACTTTTCCACCCATACCGGCAAGGATTTTCATAGTCGATGAGGGATGACATATCTACTTGCAATGGCATGACTTACCATTAGGTAGAAGAGGCAATTGGCTCACATCATCAAGGGGCCTCGTGAGCTAGCATAATTTAGAAAAAAACTATGCTAGTATTATTATTTTTTGTACAATTATTCCACACGAGGCCCCTAGATTAGGCTAAACTCCGCTACCGACCCTGATATCAAAAGGGACAGGATAGTGGAACTGATTACCCACCACAGTATCAGACTGAGCACAGATTAGACATGCATTATAGAGTTTGGGTTCAGCAGGCGATTACACAGTCTCTAGCTATTAGCTTGCATCAGTGTGAGCTTCAGCTTAGCATCATTGTTAGCTTCAGCTTAGTTTAGCATCAGTGTTAGCTTCAGTTTAGCGGGTCACAGCTTTAAAGCAGCCTAAAAATGTAGGGACACAAAAAAAGTGGAGAGGAGAGGAAGCCACTGTAGACTTTTGAGAGGTCTGACTAACATGTTTCCATTCCCTCTTTACAGACAGGCATCGAAGACAATGACAACTACATGTCCATTATCGACGGAGTCAACAGGGTCAGCCGATTCGGTATGCCAACCTGACCTACAGTAACCTTAAACTCCTCCAATGCTCACCTTAAAATAGTGTATTTAATGTAACGACTTGCTAGGCGTGGCTGGTAGGATGTCAATGATGAGGAACATCGACAAGAACAATGGCGTATTTATTCAAATAAATGGGTTCACAAAAAGGATGGTCAAAAAATGTCACTCAAAACCACTCCCACACACAGGGGATAAACTTAATTTAGACTGGAACTTAACTTAAGAGTCTAAATAGCTGGGCTGCTATCCAGCTTAGCAGCCAATTGTTCTTTCCAGTTTTTTCTTCCTGTGGAAAGTCGAAGTGCATGGGCTTGCTCCAAATGTCTGTAGAGCTCAGCCTCCGGCATCCAGCAAGGAGCTCCTCCCCTGTGCAACTGAAACAGCACCTTAAATGTCTCCTCTGTGCTGCAGCCTAAAGCATAGTGTATACTTCCCAGTCAAAACAGCTTGCACATATATTGCGACTACATTTTGTGACGTTTTTTTGTTTGTTTTGGGGGTTGGTAGGGTTTTAGCACACACAATTATTTCTTGAGGCAAACCGAAGTTCGTAGTCGAAGTCTATGCCCCTTCGTCAGTGATTGGTCAACAGTAGGGATTCTTCAATGAAGAGTTTGTTGTCTTTCAACTAGACAACTACTTTTTATGCACATTTTTTCCCTTGAAAAATACTGCACCAAACATCTTAGTTAATTTAAAATTGCACGACCTAAGACCTCCTTGTAAAAATTAATGACAGATTTCTTGATTTAACTTTGATTGATTCAAACTGTTTTGAGGGTATGTTGTTGATATGGCATCTCAAGAGAAACAAACAACATTAATATTGCCGCTTTTTTCTAGTTTTTCAAGCGAGGGTCTTTAGGGACTATGTGAGACGAGATGTTCACTTCGCCTAGTCGAGTTCTGCTAAGAGCAAACCGAACCTATGTATGCGGACACCTTAATGACGCAGAGTGGCTTCAGGTGCACGGTGTGGCACTGCAACCTAGCTTGCTGCAGCCTAATCTGCTGGTTGTGGTGTGTGGCTGACGCCCCAAATAGTGGCATTCCCCGGCCACACCACCTGGGGTGCCACACTAAGTTAACCAAACACAAAGCCACATTATCCAAGCGTAGCTATAAACCACTAGTTTGTGTTTCCTTATAGATGTATTACTGCACAGTACTAATTAAAGGTCTGCATAGCCTGGGCTATTAGAAACTGGGTGGTTCGAGCTCTGAATGCTGATTGGCTGAAAGGTATGACAAAACATTTATTTTTACTGTTCTAATTACCTTTGTAACCAGTTTATATAATAAAGCACCTCAGGGTTTGTGGTATGTGGCCGATATAGCACAGTTAAGGGCTGTATCCACGCACACCGTGTTGCATCGTGCGTTAGAACAGCCCTGAGCTGTGGTATATTGGCCATATACCACGCCTCCTCTTGCTTTATGGCTTAAGTGTAGTTAATTCATGCTAATGGAAGTTGAAGTTTGTCATGCAATTAGGCGTTACAGAGGAATTCAGTGCATCAGCTCAATGTTGTGGGTAATGTCAAGCTCTTATGAAAGGTAGTTGTACAAACTTTGTACAGATTTAAAGTCAAGTGCCACTCTACCACACAGTCATACACCCACTATCTCACTGTGTCATGATAATGAAACATTTGATGTTTATGTTGTCTATCCTCTCTTTCTCACTACTTTATTTTGCCTTCCGTGCATTTTCATCTTACACATGTCCCCCTCTTTTCTCCTCTCCCCTCCTTTTCTCAAGGTAAGAGTGGGATGGTGGGTTCCTTCTCTCTCCGTGGCCTCCTGCCCAACTCAACAGATAAGTACTTCACCTACAATGGCTCCCTCACCACCCCACCCTGCACTGATACCGTGGAGTGGATTGTCTTCAAGAACACTGTGGCCATCTCCGACACGCAGGTGTGTGTGTGTGTGTGTAAAAGCAGATAGTGTGTGTAGAAATATTGTTTTTGTTAGTACAGAAGAGAAAGGGAGAGAGAGGGAGAGTGCTGGGCGCCTCCTCATCTCCCTGTTTGTCCACTGTCATATGACAGTTGTCTTTTTATAGTATGATTGGGTTGGGTGGGAGCTTAACATATGCTCCTTCAAGTCGCTATTCATAATTGGTTGTAGCTCTGTGTGTCTGTTTCTTTGTGTGTGTGTGTGTGTGTGTGTGTGTGTGTGTGTGTGTGTGTGTGTGTGTGTGTGTGTGTGTGTGTGTGTGTGTGTGTGTGTGTGTGTGTGTGTGTGTGTGTGTGAGACCCTTTTGATAAGGTATCAAATGAGTGTGTGTGTGTCAGTACCATGTGTTTCATTTTAAGCAGAGTGAAGGCCTCTGTCTATATTTCTTGGATTTAATGACCGCATGTGTACACCTCAGGTAACACCTGTCAATTACAAATACCCTGAGGGCTACAGGGAAGACACACACACACACACTCTCTCTCTCACTCATTTCATCAAATCAAATGTATTTATAAACCCCTTCTTACATCAGCTGATATCTCAAAGTGCTGTACAGAAACCCAGCCTAAAACCCAAAACAGCAAGCAATGCAGGTGTAGAAGCACGGTGGCTAGGAAAAACTCCCTAGAAAGGCCAGAACCTAGGAAGAAACCTAGAGAGGAACCAGGCTATGAGGGGTGACCAGTCCTCTTCTGGCTGTGCCAGGTGGAGATTATAACAGAACATGGCCAAGATGTTCAAAAGTTCATACATAACCAGCAGGGTCAAATAATAATAATCACAGTGGTTGTCGAGGGTGCAACAGGTCAGCACCGCAGGAGTAAATGTCAGTTGGCTTTTCAGGTCTGGGACAGGTAGCACATCCGGTGAACAGGTCACGTTTGCATAGCCGCAGGCAGAACAGTTGAAACTGGAGAGGCAGCACGGCCAGGTTGACTGGGGACAGCAAGGAGTCATCAGGCCAGGTAGTCCTGAGGCATGGTCCTAGGGCTCAGGTCCTCCTCCGAGAGAGAAAGAAAGAATTAGAGAGATCATACTTAAATATACACAGGACATCGGATAAGACAGGAGAAATACTCCAGATATAACAGGCTGACCCTAGCCCCCCCCCACACATAAACTACTGCAGCATATATACTGGATGCTGAGACAGGAGGGGTTGGGAGACACTGTGGCCCCGTCCAACGATACACCCGGACAGGGCCAAACAGGCAGGGTGTAACCCCACCCACTTTGCCAAAGCACAGCCCTCACACCACTAGAGGCATATCTTCAACCACCAACTTACCATCCTGAGTCAAGGCAGAGTATAGCCCACAAAGATCTCCGCCACGGCACAACCCGAGGGGGGTCGCCAACCCAGACAGGAAGATAACGTCAGTGACTAAACTCACTCAAGTGACGCACCCTTCCTAGGGACGGCATGGAAGAGCACCAGTAAGCTAGTGACTCAGCCCCTGTAATAGGGTTAGAGGCAGAGAATCCCAGTGGAGAGAGGGGAACCGGTCAGGCAGAGACAGCAAGGGCGGTTCGTTGCTCCAGTGCCTTTCTGTTCACCTTCACCTTCACCGTCACTCCTGGGCCAGACTACACTCAATCATAGGACCTACTGAAGAGATGAGTCTTCAATAAAGACTTAAAAGTTGTGACCGAGTCTGCGTCTCTCACATGGGTAGGCAGACCATTCCATAAAAATGGAGCATTGTAGGAGAAAGCCCTGCTTCCAGCTGTTTCCTTAGAAATTCTAGGGACAGTTAGGAGGCCTGCGTCTTGTGACCGTAGCATACGTGTAGGTATGTACGGCAGGACCAAATCAGAAAGATAGGTAGGAGCAAGCCCATGTAATGCTTTGTAGGTTAGCAGTAAAACCTTGAAATCAGTCCTTGCCTTAACAAGAAGCCAGTGTAGAGAGGCTAGCACTGGAGTAATATGATCAATATGATTCTAGCAGCCGTGTTTAGCACTAACTGAAGTTTATTTAGTGCTTTATCCGGGTAGCCGGAAAGTAGAGCATTGCAGTAGTCTAACCTAGAAGTAACAAAAGCATGGATTAGTTTTTCTGCATCATTTTTGGACAGAAAGTTTCTGATTTTTCCAATGTTACGTAGATGGAAAAAAGCTGTCCTTGAAACAGTCTTGATATGTTCGTCAAAAGAGAGATCAGGGTCCAGAGTAACGCCGAGGTCCTTCACAGTTTTATTTGAGACGACTGTACAACCATCAAGATTAATTGTCACATTCAACAGAAGATCTCTTTGTTTCTTGGGACCTAGAACAAGCATCTCTGTTTTGTCCAAGTTTAAAAGTAGGACATTTGCAGCCATTCACTTTCTTATGTCTAAAAAACAGGCTCCAGCGAGGGAAATTTTGGGGCTTTTTGGGGATACCTTTTCCTTTCAACTCTTTAACTGTTGACATCCTGTTGTCTGACAGTAGCCTCACACAAGCTCTTTCTCTTTTAACTGGCTTTCAATCTGCATGGTTTGGATCATGTATGGTATGATAATGTCACGTCTCAAGTTTCAAAAGACTTTGAAAGGTCATTTTGGGATCATTGTTCCTCTGTTGTGTAGCTTTTCAAGCACTCCCTCGAGGCGTAAAGGAACACTTGCTTTTATGGGATAACATGACCATATTGTCAGTCGTGCATACAGTCTACAGTGAGATCCAAAATGATTCGGGCAGTGACCCATTTTGTGTTGTTTTGGCTCTGTACTCCATCACTTTGGATTTGAAAAGTGCAGACTGCCAGCTTTAATTTGAGGGTATTTTAATCCATATTGGTTGAAACGTTTAGAAATTGCAGCACTTTTTGTACATCGTCCCCCCATTTTAGGGGACCAAAAGTATTGTGACAAATTCACTTATGTTTATCAAAGTAGTAAAAAGTTAAGTATTTGTTTCTAAACACTTCTACATGAATGTGGATGCAACCATGATTGCGGATAATCCTCAATGGATCGTGAATAATGATGAGTGAGAAAGTTGGATGCACAAATATCGTACTTCCAAGACATGCTAACCTCTCACCATTACAATAACAGGGGAGGTTAGCATTTTTAGGGGGGTATGATATTTGTGCGTCTAACTTTCTCACTCATCGTTATTCACGATTCATTTCCGGATTATCCTTAATCATGGTAGTATCCACATTAATGTAGAAGTCTTTAGAAACATATTCTATTCTTATTTACAGTAAAAGTGACACAAATTATATAATGCATTATTAATAATTAATTTAAATTGGGCACAAAATAATCTGAAACACAACCAAAACAAACAGCAAATGCTTCCAACCAGTTTGTATAGTCACAAGGTTGATGTAGTCATTAAGTGCTATGAATATGGGATCAAAAACTTAACTTTTTACTACTTTAATACAGATAAAAGTGAATTTGTCCCAAAACTTTTGGTCCCCTAAATGAAGGGACTATGTACAAAAAGTGCTGTAATGAAAAGACCCTCAAACTAAAGCTAACAGTCTGCCCTCAAATCCAAAGGGCTAGAGTAAAGACCCCCCCCCCCCCCCCAAAAAAAAAGTTTACTAAAAATAAATGTCACTGTCCCAATACTTTTGGAGCTCACTGTATATTCAAACAAGCTACAATGTCCTCATCAGCGTTTTTTTGATTGCTTTCATTAATAACCAGTCATAAGTATTTATAAGTAGTGTATGTACTATTATTAAATGAGTATTTCAGCAAGTACAAATGTTAAACCTTATTACTACTGTGTGTTTCTAAACAACACCACAATATACCAGAGGTTGCCTGAGGCCCTAATTGTTTTCAGTCACTGTTTTGGCCCCCAGTCACACTCACAGCCACTCTGGTTGGAATGCTCTGTGAGTCAGAGCTATTTACAGTGCATTCAAAAAGTAATCAGACCCCTTGATTTTTTTCATATTTTGTTACATTACAACCTTATTCTAAAATGGATTGGGGCAAACATTTGCTCATCAATCTACACACAATACCCCATAATGACAAAGCAAAAACAGCTTAAAAAAATACAACAGAAATATTACATTTACATAAGTATTCAGACCCTTTACTCAGTACTTTGTTGAAGTACCTTTGGCAACGATTACAGCCTCAAGTCTTCTTGGGTATGACGCTACAAGCTTGGCACACCTGTATTTGGAAGTTTCTCCCTTTATTCTCTGCAGATCCTCTCAAGCTCTGTCAGGTTGTATGGGTAGCGTCGCTGCACAGCTATTTTCAGGTCTCTCCAGAGATGTTCAATCAGGTTCAAGTCTGAGCTCTGGCTGGGCCACTCAAAGATAGTCAGAGACTTGTCCTGAAGCCTGCATTGTCTTGGCTGTGTGCTTAGGGTTATTGTCCTGTTGGAAGGTTAACCTTTGCCCCAGTCTGAGGTCCTGGAGCAGGTTTTCATCAAGGATCTCTCTGTACTTTGCTCCGTTCATCTTCCCTTAGATCCTGACTAGTCTCCCAGTCCCTGCTGCTGAAAAACATCCCCACAGCATGATGCTGCCACCACCATGCTTCGCCGTAAGGATGGTGCCAGGTTTCCTCCAGATGTGACGCTTGGCATTCAGGCCAAAGAGTTCAATCTTGGTTTCATCAGACTAGTCCTTTAGGTCCTTTTGGCAAACTCAAGCTGTCATCTGCCTTTTACTGAGGAGTGGCTTCCATAAATGCCTGATTGGTGGAGTGCTGTAGAGATGGTTGTCATTCTTGAAGGTTCTCCCATCTAGACAGAGGAACACTAGCGCTCTGTCAGTGACCATCGGGTTCTTGGTCACCTCCGCCTGATTGCTCAGTTTGGCCGGGCGGCCAGCTCTAGGAAGTGTTTTGGTGGTCCCAAATTTCTTCCACTTAAGAATGATGGAGGTCACTGTGTTCTTGGGGACCTTCAATGCTGCAGACATGTTTTGGTACCCTTCCCCAGATCTGTGCCTCGACACAATCCTGTCTCAGAGCTCTAAAGACAATTACTTCGACCACATGCTTTGGTTTTTGCTCTGACATGCACTGTTAACGGTGGGACCTTATATAGACAGGTGTGTGCCTTTCCAAATCATGTTCAATCAATTGAATTTACCACAGGTGAACTCCAATCAAGTTGTAGAAACATCTCAAGGATGATCAATATAAATTACATTTCGAGTCTCATAGCAAAGGGTCTGAATACTTATGTAAATAAGTTATCTGTTTTTAATTTTTAATACATTTGCAAAAATTTCTAAAAACCTGTTTTTGCTGTGTCATTATGGGGTATTTTATGTAGATTGATGAGGAACATGTTTTATTTAATCCATTTTAGAATAAGGCTGTAATTGATCTAAATGTGGAAAAAGGGAAGAGGACTGAATATTTTCTGAATGCACTGTATATACAGTGTTACACAATAGACTGTACAAGAGGTGTATATGATATACATGCATGCTTGTGTGTAACACATGTGTGTGTTAGGGTGTGAGAGGACTGAATACTGTTTGAACCAGTTGTTTAGGTCTATGTGAATAATGATAATAGTAATACAACCATCATTTTCCGATGATCTTTATGTGGTCTCTCCTTGTGTGAGCCCTTGTGTGAGCCCAAGGACACAATGTGAAATCACCATGCAATATCAAGCACTACTGTGTACTAATGTGTTGATGAACGTGTTGGTTGTATTGTGTTGTAGCTGGAGATGTTCTGTGAGGTGATGACCATGCAGCAGGCGGGCTACGTGATGCTGATGGACTACCTGCAGAACAACTTCAGGGAGCAGCAGCAGCAGTTCATGGGACAGGTCTTCTCCTCCTATACCGGCACAGAGGAGGTCCTCACTCCCAGTACGTACCTGTCTGTCTGTCAGAGGAGGTACTCACTCCCAGTACGTACCTGTCTGTCTGTCAGAGGGGGTCCTCACTCCCTGTTACGTACCTGTCTGTCTGTCAGAGGATGTACTCACTCCCAGTACGTGCCTGTCTGTCAGAGGAGGTCCTCACTCCCTGCACGCACCTGTCTGTCTGTCAGTCAGAGGAGGTCCTCACTCCCAGTACGTACCTGTCTGTCTGTCTGTCAGAGGAGGTCCTTACTCCCTGTACCTACCTACCTGTCTGTCTGTCAGAGGAGGTCCTCACTCCCAGTACGTGTCTGTCTGTCTGTCTGTCTGTCTGTCTGTCTGTCTGTCTGAGGTGGTCCTCACTCCCAGTATGTACATGTCTGTCTGTCTGAGGTGGTCCTCACTCCCAGTATGTACCTGTCTGTCTGTCTGAGGTGGTCCTCACTCCCAGTATGTACATGTCTGTCTGTCTGAGGTGGTCCTCACTCCCAGTATGTACCTGTCTGTCTGTCTGAGGTGGTCCTCACTCCTAGTATGTACATGTCTGTCTGTCTGAGGTGGTCCTCACTCCCAGTATGTACATGTCTGTCTGTCAGAGGAGGTCCTCACTCCCAGTATGTACATGTCTGTCTGTCAGAGGAGGTCCTCACTCCCAGTATGTACATATCTGTCTGTCAGAGGAGGTCCTCACTCCCAGTATGTACATGTCTGTCTGTCAGAGGAGGTCCTCACTCCAAATACGTACAGTTGAAGTCGGAAGTTTACATACACTTAGGTTGGAGTCATTAAAACTCGTTTTTCAACCACTCCACAAATGTCTTGTTAAGAAACTATAGTTTTGGCAAGTCAGTTATCTACTTTGTGCATGACACAAGTCATTTTTCCAACAATTGTTTACAGACAGATTATTTCACTTATAATTCACTGTATCACAATTCCAGTGGATCAGAAGTTTACATACACGAAGTTGACTGTGCCTTTTAAACAACTTGGAAAATTCCAGAAAATTATGTCATGGCTTTAGAAGCTTCTGATAGGCTAATTGACATAATTTGAGTCAATTGGAGGTGTACCTGTGGATGTATTTCAAGGCCTACCTTCAAACTCTGTGCCTCTTTGTTTGACATCATGGGGAAATCAAAAGAATTCAGCCAAGACCTCAGAATTTTTTTTTGTAAACCTCCACAAGTCTGGTTCATCTTTGGGAGCAATTTCCAAACACCTGAAGGCACCACATTCATCTGTACAAACAATAGTACGCAAGTTTAAACACAATGGGAACACGCAGCTGTCATGCTGCTCGGGAAGGAGACGTGTTCTGTCTCCTAGAGATGAACGTATTTTGGTGCGAAAAGTGCAAATCAATCCCAGAACAATAGCAAAGGACCTTGTGAAGATGCTGGGGGAAACAGGTACAAAAGTATCTATGTCCACATTAAAACGAGTCCTATATCGACATAACCTGAAAGGCCGCTCAGCAAGGAAGAAACCACTGCTCCAAAACCACCATTTAAAAAAAGCCAGACTACGGTTTGCAACTGCACAAGGGAACAAAGATCGTACTTTTTGGAGAAATGTCCTCTGATCTGATGAAACAAAAATGGAACTGTTTGGCCATAATGACCATTGTTATGTTTGGAGGAAAAAGGGGTATGCTTGCGAGCCGAAGAACACCATCCCAACCGTGAAGCACGGGGATGGCAGCCTCATTTTGTGGGGGTGCTTTGCTGCAGGAGAGACTGGTGCACTTAAAAAAATAGATGGCATCATGAGGAAGGAAAATTGTGGATATATTGAAGCAACATCTCAAGACATCAGTCAGGAAGTTAAAGCTTGGTCACAAATGGGTCTTCCAAATGGACAATGACCCCAAGCATACTTCCAAAGTTGTGTCAAAATGGCTTAAGCACGACAAAGTCAAGGTTTTGGAGTGGCCATCACAATGCCCTGACCTCAATCCTATAGAACATTTGTGGGCCGAACTGAAAAAGCGTGTGCGAGCAAGGAGGCCTACGAACCTGACTCAGTTACACTAGCTTTCCTATCCAGAGCGAG
Source organism: Salvelinus fontinalis (assembly GCF_029448725.1). Classification (NCBI taxonomy): domain Eukaryota; kingdom Metazoa; phylum Chordata; class Actinopteri; order Salmoniformes; family Salmonidae; genus Salvelinus; species Salvelinus fontinalis. The sequence goes on from NC_074669.1 coordinate 10,174,204, forward strand.
TTACAGTTAATGTGTTTATCTTAAGATAGCTATGGGGCAACCACATTTCACAGTCATAGTAAGTACATTTCTCCTCAAAGTAGCAAAGTCAGAGATTGCAAGAGGGAAAATTGTAAAGTAGATTGGCCCTAGCTAGCAAAAAGATGACTCTTGTCACTCCTGGATATATCATGAGTTCTCTAGCTACAAAATGAATCTCTTGTATTCACTCCTGGTTCTTGGTACTAACACCTGATTCAACTAATCATGGTCTTGATGAGGTAGTTTTGTGAGCCAATGCTCACTGGCGTTAGCGCAATAACTGGACATCTATGGGCATCTGCTAGCATGCCTAAATGTTCATAGAATATTTAAATCTGAACAGAAAATAGCAACACACCAATATCAAATGTCCAAAATATATTTGATGACACTGTTGGTGGCCTATTAAAATGTCATAGGGGGATTTTGTTACAAATGAGGCAGGCACTGGTAACCCAACTGTGAACCTGCCTGCCTGTCACCCCTACCGTGCCCTATTTTGGGCATCTCTTACCCTACTAAAGAAGTGATTGCAGTAGCTTGCTGTGTGTTTTCAACATAATCAGGACATTAACTAGCACGTGGATGCTGGATGCCTGGCAGGCATTAATATTCAGACAGCATGTTTGTGTGCCTCCTTAATCATACCCAGACTCTCACGCGGAGGCTTTACAAGTAGGCCGTCATTGTAAATAAGAGCAAATTGTTAACGGACGTACCTAGTTAAATAAATTAAATCAATTCTAACCTTAAAGGGAGAATGTAATTGTTGTGGATGCTTAGGCACCAGGTTAATACGCTAAGCCAGGGACAGACCCTCTGTCTCTCCCTGCCTCTCCCTCTCTCTCTCTCTGCCTACATAATGTGTCATGTCCGCATTCATATTTTTTTTTTTTTTTTTTTATTTCACCTTTATTTAACCAGGTAGGCTAGTTGAGAACAAGTTCTCATTTGCAACTGCGACCTGGCCAAGATAAAGCATAGCAGTGTGAACAGACAACACAGAGTTACACATGGAGTAAACAATAAACAAGTCAATAACATGGTAGAAAAAAGAGAATCTATATACAATGTGTGCAAAAGGCATGAGGTAGGCAATAAATCGAATAATTACAATTTAGCAGATTAACACTGGAGTGATAAATCATCAGATGAACATGTGCAAGAAGAGATACTGGTGTGCAAAAGAGCAGAAAAGTAAATAAATAAAAGCAGTATGGGGGGTGAGGTAGGTAAATTGGGTGGGTAGTTTACAGATGGACTATGTACAGCTGCAGTGATCGGTTAGCTGCTCGGATAGCAGATTTTTAAAGTTGTTGAGGGAGATAAAAGTCTCCAACTTCAGAGATTTTTGCAATTCGTTCCAGTCTCTGTTGCTAGGTTACTGCCTCACTTTCAAAGAGGACTTTTCAAACGTCTTTGAAAAATGGATAGAGTGCATTGAATATGATATAATGTACATGAATAGGTGTGAAATGTATCTTGCTTCCCTGTTGTTATTGCACATACCATTTGTGTACCAGAGTGAGATGCATGTCGCAACAAAATAGAAAGAGCAAGTATTTTTGTGCTTTTGTTGTGATTTGTTTTGCGAGTGGTTAGGAAAAGACTGTTGTTCCTTTGCTTTTCTCTTGTGTTGAAAAGGGTGTTTGTACAACTGTAAGTCTCCCTTTCTGATATCCCTCACCATCAGTAAACATGAAATAAATGTGTTCACCCCTCCACCAACCCCCCTGGGCCGAGGATGAATCAGTAGGTAAACTGAAGTGCAGATTTTAGCATAGATCATGTAGGAAATGTGTCAACGGTTTAGTCATTGTACCTGGCCATTGTCTCATTTCGATTGATTTTAATCTCTCCTTACTCCCGTAATCTGTATTAATGCCAGGGTCTCAATGTGTCTGTGATCTGCGTTTAGTACTAGAGCGCTAATCTGTGATGGGACCAATTAGGAAGGACAAACACCCAGTTGAGGCTGAATCTCTTATTTGATTCTTATTAATCTAAATTAACTGTCTCTCTTTCCATTTCTCTCTGTCTCTCTCCCTCTCTATTTCTCTCTCTCCCTTCTTTCTCTGTCAGTCTGTAGTTCAGAGCCGGAGAATGTGCAGGCGGACCCCCATAACCTGACCAGCCTGCTGGTGATGTGGGAGCGGCCGAGGGCGGTGTACGACGTCGGGATAGAGAAGTACTCAGTCACCTACAGGCTGACCCAAGGAGAGGACTCTGCAACCTTCCAGTACCTGACTGACGGAGACCAGGATGTGGTGAGCATCCTTTATGAAGTGGTGGTGGTGGACTAACACACACACAGATGACCAAACCCGGGTCAATCACATTTCAGAAGGTTTGCAGGAATTAATAAATGAATGAATGAAGAAACAAATGAAGAAACTAAAGTACCATAGTGTGATTGAATGCAAGAGCAAGATGCTATAACCACTTCCACCACCCCCACCTTCACCTCCACCACCTTCACTTCTTCCACCTTCACCACCTCCTCCTCCACCACCATCTCCTCTACCTTCACCACCACCACCTTCACCACCTCCTCCTCCAACACCACCACCTTCTCCACCACCATGACCCTAAACCCCCTGTACTCACCTCTTCCTGTTGTTCCCCAGGGGGCCATTCTGCAGGACCTGATAGCCAATACTAGCTATGTGGTGCAGGTGGTGGCTGTGTGCACCAACGGTCTGTACGGTCGCGTGAGCGAGCAGCTGTCCGTCGACATGCCCTTCGAAGACCCCGGTAAGACTGACGACCGCGACCGCAAATACCTCTACACAGACCGTACGTACCGTTCTGATTACATGGAGAGTAGAGACCAAACCTAGATGGTTGATCATTTGCAAACCAGTTCCCTTTATTGTGTCTCTTTTAATGGTAGTCAGTCAGTTTTCAATTAAGATGCTGTGAAGGCTTCTCAGATAGACTTAACTAGGCATTAATGGATTGTGTTGAGCAATTCAGAGGAAGTGAAGATATAGTTCTGTCGTGGTTTCTGAAATTCTGATTGGTGTCCTCATACGTCCACACCTTTTACATATGTCACACCTACCAAACTGTAACAGGTTTCCAGAGACACTTCTGTTTCCCCAGCACATCATGGCCATGAACCCTGTATGCCATCCACTCCCTGTCTTCTTTATGTCCAGTCCTGTTCCTTTTAACATACACCCAGTTCCTCTATGTTCTACTGCTGTTTGTAGTGTGTTCTGGCTCTGGGTGAAAGCTTTTTATTTTTCATGTCCTCTTCTGTCTATGTACTTACTTAAAATGTGCTTTTCTATATTTCTAAGGCGAGGAATACCCCCCCCCCCCCCCCACCAATCTGTTTGGTTGAGGTCAAAGGTTATTCCATGTGTCCTATGTCACACAAACGACAAAACATTTGGAAATGGCACCATTTCCTCCGGTCACAGTGAGAGAATGTTTGCTTATGGGCAGCATTTGTAATTTTTATGAAATGATGGGAACTCTGTATCTGCTGAAGTTGATAATAAACAAATGTATTGTTGCTAAAAACCCTCTGCATCATATTTCAATGTGCATGAATTGTACACACTCATCCAAATGACTTGATACAATTGTGTGACCGAAAGCGCTGTGACAGTTGTGGTGACAAAACAAGTCCTTTGTGAGGCCTGGTTGTGCACTCATTCATTCATTCTTTCCATTTCCACTTAACTCTTTAAAACCCCACCTCATGCTTCACAAACACATTCTGATCATGCCTGATGCCTCCATGATGTATAATTTAGCCCAATCCAGGTAAGAGTGTGTGTGTGTGTGTGTGTGTGTGTGTGTGTGTGTGTGTGTGTGTGTGTGTGTGTGTGTGTGTGTGTTAATACTCAGTTTGTGCTGAACCGGAAGTTCTACCCAATATAACCAAATATCTCCCTCATGTTGTTGTCTCATTGTTTCTCTCTCTCTCCCTCACCTGGTATCTACACCGACAGCAACATATTCTCAAAGATTTCTAGTATAGATTAATATTATATCTAATGAGTTTCCGCTTCATATACTGTGGACACATTGAAAGATGTGACCTTAGTGGATATCAAGCTTCCGAAGATTTTTGTCAAGCCTCTTCAGGTTTTCATCAGAAACAGAATGGTTTTCACGTATTGGCTCACAATGTTTGTATGTGTGAGTTTTTGTCAGATACTTTTCCCTGTAGATATTTCCTCCGTCACATTTTGATGTACGTTTCAAGTGAAGTGCTTGTCTGTTACAACATCGTTGGGTTTGTCAATGGGACCAATATCTTAGATTATAATGCCATTGTTAGTAATTGTCAAAGTTGTATCTAAATTGAAGAAAAACAAATCCCACATAACAATGTCTAGGCTGTTTTCTTCGATTGCCATACTGTCTTTGATATTCGTATGAACATGTTTACAGATGTATGATCCTAATTGATCACCCTGCTCAAATTAAGATCCTACATCTGTACAGTAATGTATTCTCAACGTCCTTTGCTCGTAGGGAAGGTACATTGTTATGTATGAAATCCCACGACTCTGTTTCTAACGCTATCATCTGTGATTCTTTTCAGAGGCAACACCTTATCCAGATTCTACTGAATTTGAATGGGAAGTAAGTATAATATTGCATAAATGTAGCTTATTTCAGAATGCGATGTGGTGATAGTGTCGGTAGCGTACTGCACGAAAAGCATTCATTTAAACGTAGGATATAGGACAAGGAGCAGTGTCTCATGACAAGACTTCAGTATTTTCCCATGCACTCTGAATTTATTTCCCCACCAGGAGGACTATGGACCCTGGGCTGAACCGGGTGAAGAACTGGACAATGACATGGACTGGACAACCCAAAGCACTACGAGAACCAGGCCCACAGCAACCACTGGCCCACCCAGCCTCCCCTTGCCTGCTATCAGAACCACCACCCCTTTTGTCCAGAGGAGAACCCCCACACCAGGCACTCCATCCAGGACCACTCAACCCAACCGAGCACAGACTTCCACAGAGCAGAGTGAGAGGTACCGTAGCACAACCAGAGCACCAGCAGAGGGGGCCGTCTCAGCAGGCAGCAGAGGCAGGGGGAGAACCCAGAAGTATACCACTACACTGACCACTCCGCAATCACGCACTGATGACATCACCACTTCATCAACCAAGACCGAGAAGGGCAGAGGGGTGGCGTGTCCTGTGACCGTCCCAAGCGGCAAAGGCAGCGGTGTTTCCATGGCCACTCTGCTCCCGGAAAGCCGGACCGTGGCCACTTCCACCTCCTCCCTCTCTCAGGGAGAACCACCATGGCCTACAAGTCCCAGCATGCCCTTGTTTTCATCCACTGCCTCCTTCGCCGGGGCACTCTTGCAGACCACGCAGCCGGTGTTCAACGGTGAGCTCCTCCCCTCCACCCTCCCTGTGTGTGACACGTCGACCCCTGGCAACCCCGGCTCCACCCCTAACAACGACCCCACCGCCTGCCTGCATGCCCCTCCCTCGTCTAGACCTTTGTCGTCTGTGACCCCTCCTGCTCTGGACTCCCTGCATGCTGCTACAGCAATGTTGTCTAGTGGTGACTTGTACCTCACTACCTCCCCCACCCTGTCTCTCCTCCCTCACACCTCACACCCCCTGTATGGTTGGGAGACATTCGTCTCTCATGGTTTTGGTGATGATAGTGGTGATGGTGATATGTTGTCTGGTTCTTCGTCTGTGGCCTCGGGTGACCCACCAATGTTTAGTGACACTCACCCCCTTCAAACCTTACGTGACTCCCCCACTGAGCTAGCCTTCAGACCTCTCCCTGCAACCTCTCTCTCCCTGCAGCCTTCTCTTCTCCTCTCTAGTGACTTCTCTCTGTCCGGGGCCACCCCGGGCCTCACTGGCTCTGTATCTGGCGGGCTGGGGGACTCTAGTTATGCTACAGGCCGTGTAGTAGAGTCTTGTCTGGTGGGTGTTGTCGTCGGTGGTGTTGGTGATGTTAGAATCACGGTAGCTAGCGATGGCGTGGAGTCGTTGTGTACCTGTTCTCTGGATGGCTTCTCGTCCTCCTGGTTGCATGCCTCTCCTCACCTCTCTCTGCCCACGTCTGACTGGTGGGCGGCTAGCCTAGCGCTCTACTCCTCCGGTAGCGGTTTAGACCATCTCCTCCATTCATCTTTGGGAGGCTCTCCCAACCCATCTGGAGGTCAGCCTCTCTTCTCTTCCTCCTCTTCTCCCCCTGTTCCTCCTCATCCTCCTCTCTCAGGTTTCCATAGTGATCTGCTCGTTTCTGTTACAGCCACACCGTCCGGCTCCAAGGACCACTGGGTCTCGGCCCTCCGAACCTCGGCCCCCCCCTCCTCCTACTCGGCCTCCCCCCTCACCCCCACCCTCCCCCCTGAACTGCAGACGGTGGACAGTAGTGCCTCTGGCTCGAACCTGTCGGGAGAAGCCCAGAAGGAGCTAGATGAGGAGTGGGACAGGGTTCAGAGTTCAGCCTCGGGGGAGGGCGCGCTCCCTTATATCCCCACCTTCACCCCCTCACTCACCTCTGAAGCCGCCACCACTCCCAACATCGACACAGAAGAACTCTCCTCATCGTTCTACTTTGAGAGCGAGAACGGCAGTGCCGTCACCACGGATACAGCAGGCAGCACGGCAACAGTATCTGAGGTGACCGCGGCGGCGCCCTGGTCGCTAGGTGGGGAGGTGGAGAGTGGCTCGGGGCAGGGCGAGAGCCTGTACGACAACGAGACGTCCTCAGACTTCACTATCACCGAGCGCACAGAGAAAGACTCGGAGGAGGAGGAGCCAGTTGCAGGTAAAGAACCATCCACAAGTGGGCAACATCTCCCCGTACATCAAGGCAAGGCACAGTGCTGCGCCTGTCGGATTGGGGAAAACTACAGCTCAACTATGCCAATGGAAGAGGAAATACTCTGGAATTTAGGAGACACATCACCTAACACACCACCTTTCTGTGATAACTAAAATCCTCTGTGTGTGTGTGTTCACCGTCATGGCCTTTCTGCTTTCTATAACATTTTCATGATCCAGTCCACAGTCATCATCATTTCAGTGTTCTTTGTTACGGGTTTTGTGTTATATTCGTTAACATTAACATGCACATGCCTTTATCTCAACTGTGTATTGTAACATCATGTGAAGAACTCCATTGGTTATAGCACTTCATCTCCAGCAGAGGGCAGCAGATCTCTTCCCAATCCCAACTCGCACCGAAACTGATATGTTTTAGTCTTAGCAGACCACTAGCGGTCTAATGTCCCTTTATACAGTCAATGTAATTCACAAATCATTGAGACAGTCTCAGGACCCCTCGCAAATCTTTTGTGATTTGTGACCTTGAAAATCCTTTATAATATCCCATATATCTGTCCACATCCAGACCATAGACAAGAAAACTAATTAATAGAAAGTCCATCTGCATTCAAGCCTTTGCAATAGAAGCACAGTTTTGCCAATAGGCTTTTTTGGTCTCCGCTCATTGAGAGTCCCATAGATTTAAGCCATTGTGTGCATCAAGCATTGAGCCATTGTCATGAACTAACCTGTAGTGCATGTTAACTTTGTGAAAGCATTCGTGTTCACTTTCATCCGTATCTTTGTCGCAATTGTATATGGGTTAGAGAAGTAGCAATAGGTTTAGATTTGTTAGCTGAATGGGTATGAAGATGTTAAAGCGAAGGTCTACTGTAGCGTTTAAAATGTAAATGAACAAGGTTCCGTAGTTCAAGGAGGAGCTCTGTGTTAGAACTGGAAGGTAAGTTGGATGAGTATGTGGATTGATTTACTGTTGACGTGTGTGTCAGTCAATGTGTTGTAGTTGAATGAGTGAATGACACGTTGTCTGAGTTGTGTTGTGTGTCTTATCTGTTCTTCCCTCTCCCCACCACTTAGAGGCCAGTAACAGCAGCCATCAGTCCAGGGTGGGTCTGGCCAGGGAGAGAGAGAGGAGGGCCATGGTCCCTCTGGCAGTGGTCTCAACCCTCACCTTCCTGGGACTCATCGTCCTGGTGGGAATCCTCATCTACTGGAGGTAAGAGGGAGGAGCAGGCGGTGGAGGAGGTGGATATGGAGGAGAAGGTGGAGTTTGGAGGATGAGGAGGTGGATATGGAGGAAGAAGTGAAGGAGGTGGAGAAGGTAGAGGAGGAAGATAATATTCATAATGATGATTATTATAAGATCCATAATGATGATTATTATAAGATCCATAATGATGATTGTTATGAGATCCACAATGATGATTATTATAAGATCCATAATGATGATTATTATAAGATCCACAATGATGATTACTATAAGATCCATAATGATGATTATTATAAGATCCATAATGATGATTATTATAAGATCCACAATGATGATTACTATAAGATCCATAATGATGATTATTATAAGATCCATAATGATGATTGTTATGAGATCCACAATGATGATTATTATAAGATCCATAATGATGATTACTATAAGATCCATAATGATGATTGTTATGAGATCCACAATGATGATTATTATAAGATCCATAATGATGATTGTTATGAGATCCATAATGATGATTATTATAAGATCCATAATGATGATTGTTATGAGATCCATAATGACGATTATTATAAGATCCATATTGATGATTATTATAAGATCCACAATGATGATTACTATAAGATCCATAATGATTTGATCCATAATGATGATTATTATAAGATCCATAATGATATGCTCCATAATGATGATGATGTTGAGAAATCGTCTCCCATCGATTCCCCCTGAACCCACCCATCATCTGTTTAACCTGACAGCTAAGCTACATGAACAGCAGCTTTCTTTCTGCATTGATAGGCTCCACACACATACTGACACCATTAAGCTTTCTGCCTCCCTATGGGACAGCTGTGTGGAACTGCCGCAGGGCTGATACCTGTCATATTGTTATTCATCTGTCTCAGAGGAGTGGGTCTGTTTTGTCCCCAGACACGGGGCACTGCCGCCCCAGACATCAGGGGGCACGGGTGGAGCGAGGTGGGGGGTGGCAGAGAGGGAGCGAGGTTGACCTTAAGATCCACATATTTGTCTGTCTCACTGTGAGACCTAATCTCCTCTGACATGGGCCCAATCTCTTTCTCACTCTCACACACTTCCCCATGACACATCCAATATCTTCAACAGGGCTTCGGTTTGAGGTCTGGCTTTTCACATTAGCTTTGATGTGTCTGGGTAGATTCACTTACACATAGGTGCCATCATTCAGAGTTGCCCGTCTCTAGTTATAAAGACATTTTGCCCATACTGTGAGATCATAGAAAAGTAATACTTTTCACTGTGGTGGCAAACTGACCGGTTGGACAGTTAAATAACCAACTTCGGCAATCCGATCAAGGACACTTTGTCAGAAATGTAAACACTTAAGCCGCATAAAACTGTACATTTCTCATCCACTGGGCTGGAGACGTGACATATTGTTCATGTTTTCTGCCCTGTTATTGTATTTTCTTTTTAAATCTGTAATAATCTTGGTGCCGATGAGGGATTAAAGCTAAGAGATATGCCTCACTCAGAGTGTAGAGCGTTGAGCTTGGGGCTCGGGGTCATACAGTGGTTAGGGAACAGGGCCTTTGGTGGGGTAGGAGGGAGAACAGGCAGGCCTCGGGTGGGGTAGGAGGGGGGAACAGGCAGGGCCTCGGGTGGGGTAGGAGGGGGGAACAGGTAGGGCCTCGGGTGGGGTAGGGGGGAACAGGCAGGGCCTCGGGTGGGGTAGTAGAGGGAACAGGCAGAGCCTTGGGTGGGGTAGGAGGGGGAACAGGCAGGGCCTTGGGTGGGGTAGGAGGGGGAACAGGCAGGGCCTTGGGTGGGGTAGGAGGGGGAACAGGCAGGGCCTCGGGTGGGGTAGGAGGGGGGAACAGGCAGGGCCTCGGGTGGGGTAGGGGGGGAACAGGCAGTGCCTCGGGTGGGGTAGGGGGGGAACAGGCAGGGCCTCGGGTGGGGTAGGGGGGGGAACAGGCAGGGCTTCGGGTGTGGTAGTAGGGAGAACAGGCAGAGCCTTGGGCGGGGTAGGAGAGGGGAAAGCGCCTGCGCCTCATTATGTCCGACATGAAGGCTTCGTGTCAGCGTCTTGTAAAATGAGTGGCGTGAGGCTGAAATGCTGTAATCCCCTCTGTGTCGCGTCCTTGCACGTCCTCCGGTGACACGGTGCTCATTTGGCCACCCCACAGCTGGGCATTTGGGGTTAGCAAAGTGGAGATGTCTTTTAGAAACGCACACATGTAATCTACCGGGGACATCTCTTTGCTGTTTTTTTATGTCCAGAGTAATCTGTGTGTTGATGTCCATTTTCGGTTAGCTGGGCGCAGGTTCATCAGAAAGACATGCAGTGGTGATCCTGTTAAAAACCTGTTCCGGATTAGAAGGAACATCTTTTTTCCTGTGTTGCGGACAGATTACCATGTTCTCCAACATCGGTGGTTGGCTTTTTATCTTCAAAAACAACAACAAAGCATTTTTAGGCCTGCTGTATTTTTTTATGTCTTAAAAATATATCTACAGTTTTATTACATTTACATAAGCATTACTCCAATATTCTTGTTTTTGTGTCACAGAATTTTCAACACATTTTTCACCAAATGAGAACAATGCATACAAATCCCTCATTTGTGTTAAATTAGATGGAAAACGCAACATTTTTTGTACCAAAAGTATAATAGCATTGGCAATATGTCACAAAGACAGAAGAAACTGGCAACACCTGCAGTTATACAAGAGTGCTGTTGATTAACTTGTATCATCGTACATTTGTTTCCACAGGAAGTGTTTCCAGATTGCCCATTTCTACATAGAGGACAACACATCCCCCAGAGTCATATCTGTTTCACCCACATCCATGCGTACAGATACAGGTAACCATTCTATGAGACAAAGGGCTCTATTCAATCAGATCCGCTTTATCCGACATCCGCATAGCAGTTGTTTTGGCGGTGTCGGAGGAGGAACTGGGTTAGAACTCATGGCATTATACCGAAAGTGGATATTGCCATTGTCAAGTTGGAACACTGGAATGTGACATGGAATCTACACCTCCAATAGGATGATAGAAACCTGTATTATTTAGTTGAATGATGTTCAATTTGAGCATCATTACTTCAATATAGCATACACTTTCTCCTTCTGAACTTCTAACATGAGTGGGACGGGTGATCAAGAGCAGCTGCTCACCTATTTGTCAGCTCCAACACAGCTACACCTCCGACACCACAAAATCAGCTATGTGGGTGTTGGCTATCGCCGGTTAACGCTTGATCTGATTGAATCTAGGTCGTACACACACACACACACACACACACACACACACACACACACACACACACACACACACACACACACACACACCTTTTCCATGGGATCAACTAGAATTCAGTAGAGTTGGCATATGATAAGTGTTAACAAGCACAGAGACATATGGACAGGTGTTCTTTCCATCTGTCCACCATCTTCACCAAGCTTAGCTCTTTCATTAACACTCACTTACTCAACATCTGCTTCTGCCGGAGTAGGAAGTTTCAAACTTTTGTTCTGATAAAATACTTTTGTGGATGATATCAATAAAACCCTTTCTCTCTGCCTTTAGATAAACATAAAGCCCTTCCAGTGAAGCAGTTTGTAAAGCACGTGACGGAGCTCCACCACACCAATGCATTCTCCAGAGAGTTTGAGGTGTGCTGTCAAATTCTGCTTCAGTTCTCTCACGGGATATGGATTATGACAGAAATTATTAGTATTACTTGGCAGCATGTTTTAATTTTACAACTGTCTGTCTTTAATTTAGCTTTTCTGTATGTAGCCTTCTTGTGAAACTGTTATGTGTCATTTGCGATGTTACACGGCGGCTGTCATTATTTTAAGGTAAGCATGCAGAAGACTTGTGGAAGGCTTTGCACTGTGATGGCCATTCAAACTCACACTCTCTCTCTGTCTCATGCTACATGATATTGTATGTCTCTGGCCCAGATTCATCTGAGGAGTCATGTCTATTGTCCTTACCACTGAGACTTACAAATATATCACATTATACACCAGCAGCATACCACCCTGCATCCCACTGCTGGCTTGCCTCTGAAACTAAGCAGAGTTGGTGCAGGTCGGTCGCTGGATGGGAAACCAGATACTGCTGAAAGTGGGAGGCACTCTTTCCTCTCCTCTCGCACTCTTTCCTTTCCTGATCGAAAAAAGAATATCTTAATGCCCCAGGGCAGTGATTGGGGACATTGCCCAGTGTAGGGTGCTGTCTTTCAGATGGGGCGTTAAACGGGTGTCCTGACTCTCTGTGGTCACTAAATAACTCATGGCACTTATCATATGAGTAGGGGTGTTAACCCAGTTGTCATGGCTTGTCATGGCTAAATTCCCAATCTGGCCCTCATACAACCTAATCATCACCAGCTTCCAATTGGCTCATTCATCCCCTCCCCTCCCCCCTGTAATTATTCCCCAGGTCGTTGCTGTAAATTAGAATGTGTTCTCAGTCAACTTACCTGGTAAAATAAGAGATCAATAAAATACACTATGCAGTGATTGCTCATGTTAAACTACATATTTACCATTGCTTACCATATAAATCCTAGCTTGGCATTTTATCAGTACTGTATAAATGCATACATGTGTAAATGTTGTCAATAACACAAACATAGGTTTGTAAGTCAAAGCTAAGGACATGAACATGGTACATGGACTGAATCCTGTTGATCGCATAAACACTGTCTTGAAGTTGACATTTCCCCATAAACTGTTTTCTTGTTATTTATTTGCATGTTTTTTTGCTAACCATGTGTCATGAAATTTCATTGCTGTGCTTTTTGCATTCCCCCTCCCCGTTAGATATTGAAAGAGTGTTATGAGGTAAGCTACGTCTCCCTTTTTTTTCTGTAGTAGTCGCGTGTAGATGTTCTCCACATTTCCAGCTGCCCATGTTGACGTTTTTGTTGTGGATGATGACACATTCTAGTTTGACTGCGTAGTAAAAGGATGGTGGGATTTAAGGCCATGTGTTTTCTTTTAGGCGGTGCAGGTGTGCAAGGTGGACCTAGGTATCACCACAGACGGCTCCAACCATCCAGACAACAAGAACAAGAACCGATACGTTAATATCCTGGCCTGTTAGTCAAACACGCACCTTCAAACACATGTACACACACATACATTCTTGAATGCACCCAGCTTATCTTTCCTCCTCTACTCCTAGATGACCACAGCCGAGTAAGACTCTCAACCCAGGCTGACAAAGATGGGAAGAGTAGAGATTACATTAACGCAAACTACGTTGACGTAAGCAATTCTCTTGCATTTCTCTCCGTGCACAATAGTAGAAAATGACCTTTAAGTAAGCATTTCACTGTTAGTCTACACTTGTTGTTGACGAAGCAAGTGACATACGATTTGATTTGTTATGAGGGCAAATGTCTTGCTGATGTATCAGTAGCTAATCTGTTGTTCACGCTTTCTCTTTCCCTCCCTACCCTCCACAGGGTTTCAACAAGTCCAGGGCCTACATCGCAGCCCAGGGCCCCCTCAAGTCCAGCACCGAGGACTTCTGGAGGATGGTGTGGGAACAGAACGTGGGCGTCATCATCATGATTACCAACCTGGTAGAGAAGGGACGGGTGAGAAACCAGGGCCATTATAACTGCTTATGCATCCTGTAAATGCTGAAGTGTTGTAATGCTTGAGCATATTTAGTAATAGTTCATAAATAGTTTATTCATGAAATTATTCTAAAGTGTTTGGTCATGTATGTCAGAGGAAGTGTGACCAGTACTGGCCCCTGGAGAGCCAGGAAGAGTACGGTGGTTTCCTGGTGACGGTGAAGAGCAGTAAGGTTCTGGCCCACTACACCCAGAGAACCTTCACCCTCAGGAACACCAAGGTCAAAAAGGTTAGAGGTCACACTATTTACATCACATTTACCTCAATAGTTTAACCTCTACGTCCTCACTGTATCATCTACATCGGTTGCACCTCCCCTCCAAGTTAGTTAAAGCGCTGCCTCATAACTACTTCTGAACATTTATTATGGAACTACGAATCCCAAGTGTCACATTGACAGCCATTTTGTGTCCCATCCTGCTTACAACTTCCTGTTTCCTCCCACCAACCCCCAGGTTTCTCTGAAGGGGCGGATTAACGATCGGACCGTGACCCAGTATCACTACACTCAGTGGCCAGATATGGGCGTGCCCGAGTACACTCTGCCCGTGCTCACCTTCGTCCAGAAGTCCTCCAAAGCCAGGACAGATGACATGGGGCCTATCGTAGTGCACTGCAGGTAGGAGGCCATAGATATAGAATGAACATGTATATATGCATCTATGTAGAATGTATAGAACAGCTTTAAAATCAAGGCCATTTGTTTCAACTGAAATTCCATTTAAATTCAGTCAATAAAAAGATGTATCTTCTTCTATACGTGAATGTTTCAATTCAGGAAGTACATTTACATTCCGACCGGCATAGAACTAGAATAGAATGGACATGGTCCTCCATTATATCACTTAACAGCCACTTTCACCTTGTCCAGCTGTTAAGTTCAACATGGAAGGTTATTTCATAGAGAACTAAAGTGGAAATTGAAATACCAGGATTCAGAATATATTGTGAACCTCTCTTGTGTGTGTGTTTCCAGTGCAGGGGTTGGCAGGACTGGAACCTACATAGTGTTGGATAGCATGCTGAAGCAGATCAAAGAAGAGGGCACGGTCAACATCATGGGCTTCCTCAAACACATCCGCACACAGAGGAACTACCTGGTACAGACAGAGGTGAGAGCTCAGTCCAGATGGGCGGGGTTTGCACTTTTGGGACTGTTCTGTTGGAGCCTCATCAAATGGAAAGCTCCATCAAATGCCTCTAAATAATTTGAAAGAATACTATTTGAACCCAGGTCTGATACCAACAAGAAAACAATGGATCCACTACAGTAAGATTAGTCACCTTAACCAGAACAGTACGAATGTCAACACCCAACTAAGGCTTTCAACCCCTACTTTCCCTGTGCATTCAGGAGCAGTATGTGTTCATCCACGATGCTCTAGTGGAGGCCATCTTGGGCAAGGAGACTGAGGTTCCCTCCAGCCGCATCCACAGCTACGTCAACGACCTCCTGACCCCAGGGCCCTCCGGCAGGACGCAGCTAGAGAAACAGTTTAAGGTAAGGACATATGTTATTAACAAGTCATAGTGCTAGTATTTACATTTACTGTAGATTTACAATGGTAAACTTTCCATAAGAACTCCAGTAGGGCATAAAGGGCAGAACTAAAAGTAAAACATACATTTGGAGAACAATAAGTCTATCGGTTGTCTTTCTTTGTCCTCTGAAAAGAGCAGGTACAACCGCTGGCACATTTTTAAATACTAACAGTTAATCTGCTCCTTGGTTCCAATGTGATTGCAGCTGATATCCTCGTCCAATGCCATACAGTGCGACTACTCAGCAGCCCTGAAAGAGTGTAACAGAGAGAAGAACAGAAACTCCTCTTTAATACCCGGTGAGTTACATACAGGTTTGTTCATACGTTGAAAGGTTCCAGCACTTTAAAAACCTCCTCTCCTCTTAACCTTGGAACAGCAACCACCACGACTGTGAACAGTGTAGACAATGAGACCTTTTTTTACATTTCAGGTTGGATTTCGACCAGCACTCAACCTCAACATTGTCACTTTCAATAGAACATTTAGCAAAATTCCCGCACACTTTAACCCCTCCTAACTAAAACTGTACTAAAAAAAGAAAAGCAAAGGAGTTATTTGAGAGCATGGACCTTGAGGCACATTTTGTTTTTGTTTGGTTTAAGGCAAAAATCATGTTATGTAGGTAAAGCAATGGTAATGGTTTAGTAATGCCGCTCTGGTAAAGCTAACCATTCTAATAGTAATATTCTACAAAATTACATTCTGTATACCTTATGAGGAAATTTAACAACGTCTGGCTTTTTCTCCAGTTGAAAGGTCACGGGTTTGTCTGTCCACAGTGGCGGGAGAAACTACATCAGACTACATCAACGCCTCATACCTCACGGTAAGAACCAAACCATTCTAGATAGTATCTGTCACTGTGACTCTTCTAACTACATAGTTACACATAGTAACACATTTCCAGTAAATTTTACTTTTGGTTTCCTGTCCATATTGGCGATCGGATTCAGGTCTCAATGTTCTGCCACCGGTTGTGTTCCCCAGGGGTACCGGCAGAGCACTGAGTTCATCGTGACCCAAAACCCGCTGGCCGGCACGGTGACAGACTTCTGGAGGATGATCTGGGATCACAACGCTCAGGTCATAGTCACACTGCCGGGAACACCAAGCCTGGTAGGTATCTATCTGTCGTCCTGGATTCAAAACCTCTGATGTATGTATGGCAGCCATTTTGTGCCTCAAACAGGAAGTCCTTACCACATCTGTGTTCTCAGACAGAGGGGGAGGAGCCATACGTGTACTGGCCCCGCAAGGAGCAGCCAATCAGCTGTGAGGCGTTCACAGTGACCCTCCGGAGCGAGAACCACATGTGTCTGGCCAACGAGGAGATGCTGGTGGTGCAGCACTACGTCCTGGAGGCTACACAGGTGAGATCAGTTGAGGGAGATCAGGGAGATCAGCTGAGGGAGATCAGTAAGACCAGGGAGATCAGCTGAGGGAGATCAGTAAGACCAGGGAGATCAGCTGAGGGAGATCAGTAAGACCAGGGAGATCAGCTGAGGGAGATCAGTAAGGCCAGGGAGATCAGTAAGGCCAGGGAGATCAGCTGAGGGAGATCAGTAAGGCCAGGGAGATCAGCTGAGGGAGATCAGCTGAGGGAGATCAGTAAGGCCAGGGAGATCAGCTGAGGGAGATCAATAAGGCCAGGGAGATCAGCTGAGGGAGATCAGTAAGACCAGGGAGATCAGCTGAGGGAGATCAGTAAGGCCAGGGAGATCAGCTGAGGGAGATCAGCTCAGACCAGGGAGATCAGCTGAGGGAGATCTTTAAAACTAGGGAGATGAGCTGAGGGAGATCTTTAAAACTAGGGAGATGAGCTGAGGGAGATCTTTAAAACTAGGGAGATGAACTGAGGGGGATCGGTAAAACTAGGGAGATGAGCTGAGGGTGATCAGTAAAACTAGGGAGATGAGCTGAGGGTGATCAGTAAAACTAGGGAGATGAGCTGAGGGTGATCAGTAAAACTAGGGAGATGAGCTGAGGGTGATCAGTAAAACTAGGGAGATCAGCTGAGGGTGATCAGTAAAACCAGGGAGATCAGCTTGATAAGTAAGATAAGTCACACTAACATCATCAACTACATAGAACAGACTAACTACATTGGAGAGAGGGAGATTAGCCACAGACTGTGGGATCATAACAAAAATATCAGCTTCATAGAATGGACCAGTCACTATGGACCAGTCACTATGGACCAGTCGCTAGTGCTCATCAAATGTTAACACTGTGTCTCTACCCAAACAACCATTAAACCACTGAATTGATACACAGATGTAATATATAGCAACAAGGAAATGCTTATTGCATGGAGTTGTTCTGCTTATCTCTTCCTGGATCTTAGCCCATGGTGAAACCAAATGGCCAGTGAAAAGGGTGGAAATTCAATACACATTCCCCATGCCTCAATGGAGCACAGCTGTTATTTTTCACACAGTTTAGACCCAGCCATCTGCACCACCAATCACTGGAACACTTTCAACACACACACACACACGCGCGCGCACACAGGCGCACGCATGCACTACATGACCAAAAGTATGTGGACATCTGCTCGTTGAACATCCCATTCCAAAATCATGGTCATTAATATGGAGTTGGTCCCCCTTTTGCTGCTATAACAGCCTCCACTCTTCTAGGAAGGCTTTCCACTAGATGTTGGAACATGTATTTTTTTTATTTCACCTTTATTTAACCAGGTAGGCCAGTTGAGAACAAGTTCTCATTTACAACTGCGACCTGGCCAAGATAAAGCAAAGCAGTGCGACAAAAACAACACAGAGTTACACATGGGATAAACAAACGTACACTCAATAACACAATAGAAACATCTATATACAGTGTGTGCAAATGTAGTAAGATTAGGGAGGTAAGACAATAAATAGGCCATAGTTGCGAAATAATTACAATTTAGCATTAACACTGGAGTGATAGATGTGCAGATGATGATGTGCAAGTAAAGATACTGGGGTGCAAAAGAGCAAAAAGAAATAACATTATGGTGGATGAGGTAGTTGGGTGGGCTATTTACAGATGGGCTGTCTACAGGTGCAGTGATCGGTAAGCTGCTCTGTCAGCTGATGCTTTAAGTTAGTGAGGGAGATATGAGTCTCCAGCTTCAGTGATTTTTGCAATTCGTTCCAGTCATTGGCAGCAGAGAACTGGAAGGAAAGGCGGCCAAAGGGGGAGTTGGCTTTGGGGATGACCAGTGAAATAAACCTGCTGGAGCGTGTGCTACGGGTAGGTGTTGCAATGGTGACCAGTGAGCTGAGATAAGGCAGGGCTTTACCTAGCAAAGACTTATAGATGACCTGGAGCCAGTGGGTTTGTGACGAATATGTAGCGAGGGCCAGCCAACGAGAGCATACAGGTCGCAGTGGTGGGTAGTATATGGGGCTTTGGTGACAAAACGGATGGCACTGTGATAGACGACATCTAATTTGCTGAGTAGAGTGTTGGAGGCTATTTTGTAAATTACATCGCTGAAGTCAAGGATTGGTAGGATGGTCAGTTTTACAAGGGTATGTTTAGCAGCATGATCGAAAGAGGCTTTGTTGCGAAAAAGGAAGTCGATTATAGATTTCATTTTGGATTGGAGATGTTTAATGTGAGTCTGGAAGGAGAGTTTACAGTCTAACCAGACACCTAGGTAGTAGTTCACATATTCTAAGTCGATGCTAGTCGGCCGGGCGGGAGCGGTCAGCGATCGGTTGAAGAGCATGCATTTAGTTTTACTAGCATTTAAAAGCAGTTGGAGGCCACAGAAGGAGTGTTGTATGGCATTGAAGCTCGTCTGGAGGTTTGTTAAGTGTCCAAAGAAGGGCCAGATGTATACAGAATGGTGTCGTCTGCGTAGAGGTGGACCAGAGAATCACCAGCAGCAAAAGAAACATCATTGATATATACAGAGAAAAGAGTCGGCCTGAGAATTGAACCCTGCGGCACCCCCATAGAGACTGCCAGAGGTACAGACAACAGGCCCTCCGATTTGACACGCTGAACTCTATCTGAGAAGTAGTTAGTGAACCAGGCGAGGCAGTCATTTGAGGAACCAAGGCTGTTGAGTCTGCTGATAAGAATGTGGTGATTGACAGAGTCGAACGCCTTGGCCAGGTTGATAAAGACGGCTGCGCAGTACTGTATTTTATTGATGGCGGTTATGATATCGTTTAGGCAGTGGTAGGGGTTGCTGCAGGGGGTTGCTGCAGGGGGTGCAGTGCTGTTGGCCGTGGTAGGGGTAGCCAGGTGGAAAGCATGGCCAGCCGTAGAAAAATGCTTATTGAAATTCTCGATTATCGTGGATTTATCAGTGATGACAGTGTTTCCTAACCTCAGTGCAGTGGGCAGCTGGGAGGAGGTGCTCTTATTCTCCATGGACTTTACAGTGTCTCAAAACTTTGGGGAATTTGTACTACAGGATGCAAATTTATTTTTGAAAAAGCTAGCCTTTGCTTTCCTAACTGACTGTGTATATTGGTTCCTAACTTCCCTGAAAAGTTGCATATCGCGGGGGCTATTCGATGCTAATGCAGTACACATCCGTATGTTTTTGTGCTGGTCAAGGACAGTCAAGTCTGGAGTGAACCAAGGGCTATATATGTTCTTAGTTGTAAAACAAAATCATGGGGCATGCTTATTTAAGATGGTGAGGAAAGCACTTTGCTGTTCTTTGATGGTGAGGAAAGCACTATTGCTGTTCTTTGAACCCTATGATTACTCGCCTACACAGCTGATGCACCTGGACTCTTTCAATAACACGGGGAGACATGGCGCTTAGAAAGCTAGCGGACCGGGGCAAGAAGATGGGTCTTCAGCGACATCGCTACGTCGACAACAAAGGGTCCAGGGCAATTAGCAAAAGGGGTATTGTAGCCCTAGAATTTGCTGGTATATGGGCCTAGCTGTTGGCTAGCTCAAGGCTAGCTGGTGCATGCTTTGGGACAGAGGCGTTAGCTAATAGTAGCCACTCGGTAGCAGCTAGCTAGCTGCGATGATCCGGTGTAATGATCCAGAGCGGCAGGAATCCGGTGATGTGGTAGGGAGAAGCAGTCCGATATGCTCTGGGTAGATATCGCGCTGTGCAGACTTGCATGTATTGTCCAAGCTTAAGCTAGCGGTGTCCGAGCTAAAAGGTGAAGACTGCTAGCCGTGGCTAACAAAGTTAGCTGGCTAGCTCCTGATGGAGGTTCCAGTTATAAGGAATAAAAATAGCAGATCCGTACCACATTGTGTGAGGAGGGTTGCAGGAAAGTATATTTAGTTTGTAGATAGAAAGTGAGATTAAAATGTATACGAGAAAAAATAATAACAATTGCTGCGGGAACTTCAATTCAGCCACAAGAGCATTAGTGAGGTCGGGCACTGATGTTGGGCGATTAGACCTGGCTCGCAGTCGGCGTTCCAATTCATCCCAAAGGTGTTTGATGGGGTTGAGGTCAGGGCTCTGTGCAGGCCAGTCAAGCTCTTCCACACCAATCTCGACAAACCCTTTCTATGTTGACCTCACTTTGTGCACAGGGGCATTGTCATGCTAAAACAGGAAAGGACCTTCCCCAAACTGTTGCCAAAAATTTGGAAGCACAGAATTGTCTGGAATGTGATTGTATGCTGTAGCGTTAGATTTCCCTTCACTGGAAATAAGGGGCCTAGCCCGAACCATTAAAAAACAGCCCCAGACCAGTATTCCTCCTCCACCAAACTTTACAATTGGCACTATACATTTGTGCAGGTAGCGTTCTCCTGACATCCGTCAAACCCAGATTCATCTGTCGGACTGCTAGATGGTGAAGTGTGATTCATCACTCCAGAGAACGTATTTCAACTGAGTCCAATAGCAGCGAGCTTTACACCACCCCAGCCAGCGCTTGGCATTGTGCATCTTATGCTTGAGTGTGGCTGCTCGGCCATGGAAACCCATTTCATGAAGCTCCCGATGAACAGTTATTGTGCTGATGTTGCTTCCAGAGTCAGTTTGGAACTCGGTAGTGAGTGGTGCAACCGGCGGTCCCGTTCTGTGAGCTTATGTGGCCTACCACTTCGCGGCTGAGCCGTTGTTGCTCCTAGACGTTTCCACTTCACAATAACAGCACTTACAGTTGACCACGTCAGTTCTAGGGGGGCAGATATTTGACGAACTGACTTGTTGGAAAGGTGGCATCATATGACAGTGCCATGTTGAAAGTCACTGAGCTCCTCAGTAAGGCCATTCTATTGCCAGTGTTTGTCTATGGAGATTGTACGGTGGTGTGCTCAATTGTATACACCTGTCAGCAACGGGTGTGGCTGAAATAGCCGAACCCACTAATTTGAAGGGGCGTCCACATACCTTTCTATATATAGTGAACACACTAGGGTTGCAAAGGTTCGGAAACTTTCCGGTAAATTTCTAGAATTTTTTCGGAAATTTTTCATGGAAACTTAAGTCCTGGAATTTGGGGAATTTTGCTTAAATTCATCAAAAAAGTTAGCTTATAACAGTGAACCTTTTTTGTGGGATACACATAAGGCAATTCTAGGTCTTGTGGCATATTATGATTAAACTATCCCCAATTCAATGGAATTGCAACCCTCTGCATGCACAGTGCATTCTTCCATCACATGTGCAGTACACTCTTCCATCATATGTTCAGCTGATTCTCAAGATCTTGCACACTACTGAGATGCTATTGAGCACACACTACTACACTCTCTGAGCCTAGTACTACATGCTTTCTTGTAAGTTTTGATTACAATACTGGGGGGGTGAATATATTTTATGACATGATTTTTTGTTAGCTAGTAAATAGTAGCCTACAGCAAAGTCTGTTTAAATAATTTCCAACTTGCTAACAATTTCTGCTGGTTAGTTTTTGCTACCATGTGGGTTTTAGCTTGCTTGAGCCTGCTAACTGAGGAGTGTTAATTCACCTGTTTCCATACATGTTTTATTTTAAAACATTTATCTTACAAAATAGTTGTTTAATCTAACTGCTTAACTATTTATCTGTACTTGGAATTGTATTTGTTATTTTCTTTGTAATCTTTACAGGAAAATGCCACGGGCACTATCTGATGTGTGGAGACATTTCACTGCAGCTAATGTAGAAGGAAAAGATGTGTACATTTGCAAATTCTGCACGAAATCATATGTGAAGAATGCAACAAAGATGCAGAATCATCTGGCCAAGTGCATAAAGTTCCCTCAGCGCTCACAACAAACAACCTCTGACAAAAGACCCTCTACTTCAATTTGAGGTGAAAATGATGATTCAGACACCTTATCGATAGGAACTTCTCATGGTCCTCCTGGAATCAGAAGTTTTGATGAATGTCTTGCTCGAGCTGTGTATGCAACTGGTTCACATCTGATGCTTACAAGCAATGTGATTTGGAAGAGATTTCTGAATGTTCTTCGCCCAGCATAAACCCCTCCAATCAGACATGCTTTATTTACTCATTTGCTGGATGCAGAGTTCAACAGAGTTCAAGTGAAGGTCATGCAAATCATAGAGAAGTCAGACTGTATTGCAATCATCACTGATGGGTGGTTGAATGTTCGTAGGCAAGGAATTTACTACATCATCTCCACCCCTCAACCAGTATTCTACAAGAGTACAGACACAAGGGACAACAGACACAGAGGTCTCTTCATTGAAGGCAGTCATCAATGACCTTGGACCACAGAAGGTATATTTGCACTGGTGACAGACAATGCTGCGAACATGAAGACTGCTTGGTCTAAAGTCCTACCCTCACATCACACCCATTGGCTGTGCGGCTCATGCATTGAATCTACTCCTCAAGGACATCATGGCACTGAAAACAATGGATACACTCTACAAGAGAGACAAGGAAATGGTTAGGTATGTGAAGGGTCATCAAGTTATAGCAGCAATCTACATCACCAAGCAAAGTGAGAAGAATAAGAGCACCACATTGAAGATGCCCAGCATCACCCGTTGGGGTGGTGTTGTCATCATGTTTGACAGTCTCCTGGAGGGGAATGAGTCTCTCCAAGAAATGGCCATATCATAGTCTGCTGATATGGACCGCCCCATCAAGAGGATCCTCCTAGATGATGTATTTTAGGAGAGAGTGGTAAGCAGCCTGAAACTCCTGAAACCTATAGGAGTAGCCATTGCACGGATTGAGTGAGACAATGCCATCCTGTCTGATGTTCAGACTCTGCTTGCAGATGTAAGAGAATAAATCCGTACTGCCCTGCCCACTTCACTGTTGCTCCACACAGAGGTAACTGCAGTTCTGAAATACATCAAAAAGCGTGAAGACTTCTGCCTGAAGCCCATACACGCTGCAGCGTACATGTTGGACCCAAAGTATGCTGGCAACAACATCCTGTCTGGTGTAGAGATCAACAAGGCCTATGGTGTCATCACTACCATGTCTCGCCACCTTGGCCTGGATGAGGTCATGGTTCTTGGCAGTCTGGCGAAGAACACTTCCAAGCAAGGGCTTTGGAATGGAGATGCAATATGGCAGTCGTGCCAACATATATCTCATCAGCCACCTGGTGGAAGGGACTTTGTGGATCGGATGCTTTTTCCGCTGTTGCCTCCATCATCCTCCAAATCCCACCAACATCAGCCGCCTCAGAGCGCAACTGGTCCTTGTTTGGGAACACACACACCAAAGCACGCAACAGGCTGACCAATACAAGGGTTGAACAATTGGTTGGCCATCCGGGCAAATTTTAGGCTTTTTGAGCCATCCTCACCAAGGTTGGAAAGTGACAGTGAAGATGAGGCCTCAGAGTCTGATGTTCAAGAGGTGGACATTGAAGAGGTCCAGGGAGAAGACATGGAAGCCTGAGAGGAAGACAACCAAAGCTTTAGTTTCTAGACTATAATTTTACAGATGTATGTTGATAATGTTTTTGGGAGATGCAATGGATCATTGTGGATCATTCAGTATTCCCTTTTGTTGTTCAGTGAAATCGTCCCATGTGAAGAGTCAACTCATTTAATTAAAGTTCAATTCATAATTAAATAGTTTATATTTTTATTTCTATTGGAAGGATTTAATAATTTGCAATTATGTCTACTTAAGGTAAAAGGTTTATGTTTCTGTCTTCATGATATGGTAAATATATCCAATGCAAAAAACATCTTAATTTAAATGGTATTAATATTAATTTGCATATATTCCCGTTAATTCCCATATATTCCGTTAATTCCCACGGAAAGTTTCCACTTCTGAATATTCCCCAAAATATGCAACCCCAGAACACACAAACACTTTCTCTCTCTCTCTCCCTCTCTCCCTCTCTCTGATTGTGTGTTGTTGTCTCCCTCTGGGCCAGGATGACTATGTTCTGGAGGTGAGGCACTACCGGGCGCCTCACTGGCCCAACCCAGACAGCCCCATCAGCAGCACCTTTGAGCTGCTCAGCCTAGTGAAGGAGGAGAGCTCCTCCAAGGAGGGCCCCACGGTGGTCCACGACCAGTAAGACATCTCTATTAATTTACTGATTGATGATTGATTATGTATCTGTGAAATAAGGTCATCTCCACTCCAAACCTGGAACAAATGGAACAGTCCCAAAAGTGCAACCCCCAACTATTTGGCACTCAGGCATGTACTCTATCTTGAGCCATCTCAATACTCTTGAAACACTATTTTTCCCTCTCTTTTCTGTTAATACATTCAAGATGATCCGCTCTGAGACCTTAACCTAAGAGGATAAGAAGATATGGCCAAATGTGCAATACTCTTAATATTTATTGGAACTGAAACACTGTACTGATCCAGGCCTATTTAGACAATCCTGTCTTAAGCCTTTATAACTGGCACACCAATTTTTAAAAATCAGAAAAAGGATTGTATGTGAATTTATCCTCAGTATAGGCTATACATGAAGAATTTGTTTGCATGACAACTTTGATAGATAATGCATCACAAATATCCCAACCAGCCGGTTGAGTTTCCCAATTAAAGTAAACAAATGTTGTATTGGAATTTGGATAGACTTTTTAAATCATCTAAAAATATGCTACTTGAATTTACATTATTTCTGCTTCATTCACTCATAATGGAAGAAAGGCCTAGTTAAATGAGGACTGATATAAAGTATATATGATCAATTTGTGTGGTAAAATATGAGAATGCATGTAAATTAATGCGTTTACAGTTTATATGATAAGAATACCAGTAAATTGACATGACATGAATGATATTGTGAAACTTATTGAATATAACAAGCAGATAGTGAATAATGATATGGATTTGAAATTAACTTTGTATTTTTTTCAGACCAAAAAAAACCCATGACAATATTTGTCACATTAACTGAAATTAGGCCAACTATTCTAATTTTAGCAACCAGGAAATGGCGGAGCTATTTCTGCACAGTACACCTTTAAAGGAATGGTATTAAGTCAAAGCTAGTGATAATGGAAAATGGATAAAACAAGCAGTCATTATGTAGAGAATCATTGTACAATCTTAACCGCTGTGAAATATATTTTCCATAACCAAAAATATCGTATTTTCAGCTGTTTGAAGCTGGTGTACAAAACCTAAAGTAAAAGATGCAAAAACGGAACTTGAGAAAGGGAAGCAAAGAACTAGTTCACATAGAACATATCTATCGCATCTTAGACTTGCTGACAATGAGAATGAAATATCTATAACTCACATTTCTGTGAATTTGGTCGGGTCACCCAAAAAGCTACATACAGTGCCTTCAGAAAGTATTCAGACATCTTGACTTTATCCACATTTTGTTACGTTACAGCCTTTTTCTAAAATTGATTAAATAACTACAAATCCTCAGCAGTCTACACACAATACCCCATAATGACAAAGGAAAAAGAGGTTTTTAGAAATGTATTAAATATAAAAAAACAGATACCTTATTTACATGAATATTCAGACCCTTTGCGATGAGACTCGAAATTGAGTTTAGGTACATCCTGTTTCCATTGATCATCCTTGATGTTTTTACAACATGAGTCAAGTCGACCTTTGGTAAATTCAATTGATTGGACATGATTTGGAAAGGTTTATACCTGTTTATATAAGGTCCCACCGTTGACTGTGCAAGCCGGAGCAAAAATCAAGCCATGATGTTGAAGGAATTATCCTTTGATCTCCGAGACAAGATTGTGTCGAGGCACAGATCTGGGGAAAGGTACAAAAAAATGTCTGCAGCATTGAATGTCCCCAAGAACACAGTAGCCTCCATCATTCTTAAATGGAAGAAGTTTGGAACCACCAAGACTCTTCGTAGAGCTGGCCGCCCGGCCAAACTGAGCAATCGGGGGAGAAGGGCCTTGGTCAGGGAGGTGACCCGATGGTCACTTTGACAGAGCTTTAGAGTTCCTCTGGGGCGATGGGAGAACCTTCCAGAAGGACAACCATCTCTGCAGCACTCCACCAATCAGGCCTTTATGGTAGAGTAGCCAGATGGAACCCACTCCTCAGTAAAAGGCACATGACAGCCTGCTTGGAGTTTGCCAAAAGGCAACTAAAGACTCTCATTCCATGATAAATAAGATTCTCTTGGCCTGAATGCCAAGTGCACATCTGGAGGAAACCTGGCACCATCCCTACGGTGAAGCATGGTGGTGGCAGCATCATGCTGTGGGGATGTTTTTCAGCAGCAGTGACTGGGAGACTAGTCAGGATCGAGGAAAAGATGAACAGAATAAAGTACTGAGAGATCCTTGATGAAAACCTACTCCAGAGCGCTCAGGACCTCAGACTGGGGCAAAGGTTCACCTTCCAACAGGACAACGACCCTAAGCACACATCCAAGACAATGCAGGAGTGGCTTTGGGACGAGTCTCTGAATGTACTTGAGTGGCCAAGCCAGAGCCTGGACTTGAACCCGATTGAACATCTCTGGAGAGACCTGAAAATAGCTGTGCAGCAACACCCTCCATCCAACCTGTGACAGAGCTTGAGAGGATCTGCAGAGAAGAATGGGAGAAACTCCCCAAATACAGATGTGCCAAGCTTGTTGCATCATACCCAAGAAGACTTGATGCTGTAATCGCTGCCAAGGGTGCTTCAACAAAGTACTAAGAAAAGGGTCTGAATACTTATATAAATGTGATATTTGCATTTTTTTGTTGTTGAACAAATTAGCAAAAAATTCTAAAAAAAACATGTTTTTGCCATTATGGGGTATTGTGTGTAGATTCATGAGAGAAAAAAAACTATCTAATCAATTTTAGAATAAGGCTGTAACATAACAAAATGTGTACAAAGTGAAGGGGTCTGAATACTTTCCGAATGCACTGTAGTCTAGCTTAATGGACAACTCTTTCACCCTGGTAGAGCTTCTTTTTAAGAGTTCCTAAAATTGTAAAACAACAACATATTCGTAATTTAATCATTCTTAAATTATGTTTAACAGGTCAACAACATTTACATTATAATTTCCCATTTCATACACAATTTGTACAAAACAATTGTGGTAAATGAGGTTTGGTTTTGCTCACGTTCACTTCCATCTTTGAATGCGTGTTTAAAAATATATGGGAATCTGATCATGAAAACCACATAATAATTTTACATTGGGTGAGATGATAAAATATGCCAAACAAATTTAATAGGGTTTCATTAAAAAAAAAATGGTGGTCAAAATGAGATGAACCACCGGGTTGAGCTGCCTGTTAAAGGGTGCTCTTCTAAGGGCGCTTAATTCTCTGCTTTAACCACAGACAACACTGTAAAAGTTCACTAAAGCCATACAGGATTAGTGCTCTATACTCTAGTTTGGCGTAGCCCTTGGCTAATATGACAAGTTTATTTATTTTTATTTCTTTAACCTTTATTTAACTAGGCAAGTCAGTTAAGAACAAATTCTTATTTACAATGACGGCCTATCCCGGCCAAACCCTAACCCGGATGACGCTGGGCCAATTGTGCGCCGCCCTATGGGACTCCCAATCATGTCCAGTTGTGATGCAGCCTGGAATCGAACCAGGGTCTGTAGTGAATTTCGGATTTCCTCTAGCACTAGTGCCTTAGGCCACTGTGCCACTCGGGAGCCCTTAAGATATACAAGGTAGGGCTTCACCCACTCTGCCCATAATGGGTGACGACACACTTTGGAGATTAATGTTAATTTCCTATTGTTACAAAATACATTTTACCAAGGCAAATATGATTATTCATGTTCTGAATCATTCAGTGGGGTCTTTCTCTAACATATCATTAACATTATATCCAAGAATTTGAATTTCATAACCTAATATGTTGGATAATAAGCACTGACCTCTTTTCAAATCAAATTGTATTTGTCACATGCGTCAAATACAACCAGTGTAGACCGTACAGTGAAATGCTTACTTACAAGCCCTAAACCAACAATGCAATTTAAAAAAGTGTTCATAATTATTTTTTATTTTTTTTTACAATAAAATAACAGTATCGATGCTATTGGGGGGGGGGGGGCGGCACAGGATAGTCGAGGTAATATGTACATGTAGGTAGAGGTAAAGTGACTATGCATAGATAATAAACATACAGTAGCAGCAGTGTAAAAATGGGGGTGGTGGGGGGGGGGGGGGGGTTCAATGCACATAGTCCAGGTATCCAAGTAGCTGTTCAGGAGTCTTATGGCTTGGGGGTAGAAGCTGCTAAGAAGCCTTTTGGACCTATCATTTGACATATCTGTTGACATAGTAGAGCAGGTTTCTCGTAACGACTTGAGGATTTTACATTTTGTGGTCCTTGTCTTCAAAGATGTTTCCGCGGGTCGCAAAAAGCTAAATTAGCATGACACAAGCTGAATTAAATGTAAAAGGCTTTGAAAATAAAAAGCTTGGCACATGCTCAATATTTCATAGATATGCTTTTTTGTGAGAAATCTTTGAACAATAACAGGGATTCTGAATGAATAGGAAAAGCTATTACTAAAATATGAAAATACATGTCTCAAAATCGATATCTATCTTACCTCTATATTGTTTTATGTTTTATGCGGATTCGAGAAGATTACAAATGCAACGGGAAAGTGAGCCTGTCAGGTAGCCAGTAGCCTTAATTCTTGCACAGAATCCAGCCTAGCTGACGCGATGCAATTTTCCTTTTTTTTACCACTTTCTTTCTCTGTCCTCCATTGATTTAGTCGCATTAGCCTATAAGGGTAGAAACGCCAATAACTTTTGAATGGATTATGATAGAGACATGATCTTTTGAGGAGTATCTACACAATTAACATATTATTTTTGAAAATAGTTTTTAATTGGACACCCTAAGAAGATTACAAGTGCTGTTAAGTTTTACCACCACTTCAAGGCGTGGGTCTGATTTTGCAGGGTTGGCGGTGTTACTGCGGGAACCTTCTGTGCCCTGTCTACTCTGGTGCGCCAACTAGAGGCGGAGAGCACTGTGGACGTGTACCAGGTGGCTAAGATGTTCAACCTCATGAGGCCAAGGACCTTCACTGATGTTGTAAGTCAATCTGAAGCACCGACTGTACCTGCTTGATGCACAGTGACCATTTTGTGTCAAAGCATTCTCCCTTCAACAGCACAGTTTCTCTATTCCATTTCTCATTCAGGAGCAGTATCAGTTCCTATACAAAGCCATGCTGAGTCTGGTGGGCACACAGGAGGACGAGAGGATGCACCAGTCCTCAGACAACAACGGAACAGTCCCAGGGGGCACCGCCAGCACGGCAGAGAGCCTTGAGTCCCTGGTGTAACCATTTACATTTTAGTCACTTAGCAGACGCTTATAGGAGCAATTAGGGTTAAGTGCCTTGCTCAAGGGCACAGCAACAGATTTTGTCACCTTGTCGGCTCGGGGATTCGAACCAGAGACCTTTTGGTTACTGGCCCAACGCTCTTAACAGCTAGGCTACCTGCCGCCCTATGGCAACAGGGCCCCTAACTTGTCAGTATGGATTCTCGCCTATCTCACAGTTTTCTGTTTTTAAAAACTGCAGCTTTGCCTGTTTACCCTCTCTTATGTTCTCCGTCTTTGAATGCATTTTCCAGACCGCTGGACATGATACCCTATGACCTTGTAATGTGTGCCTTTGTATAATCATCTTGTAGCCTACTTGTAATGCCTCTCATACAATTGTAGTCAACTTTTCTGATGTTTTGTTGATACTGCTGTCTTGAGATATTTGCTCTACTCTGTTTCCCTAAACTTTCATATTTATTTTCAGTAAGCAAAAAAAAGGGAACATGCTACTTTTTACGTTAAACATGTTTTGTTAGCCTATTTTTTTGTTGAGTCAATGCATTGAGCAACTCATTATTCCGTCTAACAATGAATATGCTATTTTGTTTGTAGCAACAGTGAGCTTTTGAAGTCAAATGCATAATGGTATGAAATAATACATCTAATATGTAAATAGTATTATAGCAACCAAGTCAATGGACCAAATTTCTATTTATACTTCTAGATTTTTATATTTTACTACAATTTGTCAATTTTCTATGTATGGCTGCATTCTAAAAATAACTTAGTCAAAGCATTTTTTATGTTTTAATATTAGTGTTCTGTATTTTGTAACATACTAAACATGAAGCATGGGGTAATGACACTTTTTAGCTGTACATTAAACATTGCTGGAGGATTAGACAGTTTTAAACACGTGAAAGAAAATTCAAGGAATGAGTTTTTGTAGTGCTCTGTAATTTTTTTTAAACTACAATGAAGAGTTTGTAGAAAAAAAGGGGAGCGCTGCTAGAATACACAATAGTAAGTCTTTGTAAATAGAAGGTGCTCTTTGGTAAAAGGGGTAAATTGGTCATCAAAAAGAAAGGAGGACCAAGGCACTCTTCATATAATTAAAATGCCTTTATTTGTAGGGCATGTTCAATGGAACAACGATTTTTTTTAAATTACTCTGGCACGTTTTCGACTGCATGGCGTTTGTCAGGGATACAGTGCCTTCAGAAAGTATTCACACCCCTTGACATTTTCCACATTTTGTTACAGTCTGAATTTAAAATGGATTACATTTAGATGTTTTTTCTCACTGGCCTACACACAATACCCCATAATGTCAAAGTGGAATCATTTTGTTAGAAATGTTTACAAATGAATCAAAAATGAAAAGCTGAAATGTCTTGAGTCAATAAGTATTCAACCCCTTTGTTATGGCGTGCCTAAATAAGTTCAGGAGTAAACATTTGCTTAACAACTCACAAGTTGCATGGACTCACTATGTGTGCAGTAATAGTGTTTAACATGATTTTTGAATGACTACCTCATCTCTGTACCACACACATACAGTTATCTGTAACGTCCCTAAGTCGAGGAGTGAATTTAAAACACAGATTCAACCACAAAGACCAGGGACGTTTTCCTTCCTTACATCCTTGTCAATCATTGGTTCATTGGTGAAATTAGCATTATGACAATATCTTTAATTAAATCATTCAAAAACCTTTATTAATGCAATTGCAGACAGAAGTTGACAATCAGGAACATAGCACGCATGTTTCTGAGTAAGTTCTGCATCAAACAAAAAGTCTCCAGTTGTTTTGTTACACCCTCAGTCTATCCTGGTGATGTCACTACCTACGTCATTACCTTTTTACTCCTGAGACCAAAACCCTATATAAACAATGGCTTTTAGTGTTATCTAAAACTTAGCAGTAAACGTCCACTCCCCAAAGCTGATTTATTGTGGAATGTTTGACTAGTCTTATCTCCTCCACTCCCCTGCAGAGCTCCTTCTTCACAGTCACACATTCTCAGAGGGGCCATTTTATAAGAAAGAGAGAGAGAGAGAACTAAAAAACTATTGTGGAATACTAAACCTCTACAATGAATATATATTGTTAATCTGTAGTCTAGGACCCTATAAATGTAAGGAGGGAGGGGTCTTATAACACCTCCCATTCTATTAATACTACATAAGAATGATCAATTATTCTAATACATCAAACATTTTGGTACAACCCTTTTAATGACCCCTAGGTGAACCCGACACTGTGATAGGAGAAAACTGAGGATGGATCAATAACATTGTAGTTACTCAACAATTCTAACGCAATTGACAGAGTGAAAAGAAGGAAGCCTGTACAGAATAAAAATATTCCAAAACATGCATCCTATTTGCAACAAGGCACTAAAGTAATACTGCAAAGAATGTGGCAAAGCATTTACAAACTTGTTGGATGCATTTTCTATTCGTTTTGGTTGTGTATCAGATCATTTTGTGACCAATAGAAATTAATGGAAAATAATGTAGTGTCGTTATGAAAGAAAGCCATCTAAATATATACATAATCGTCTTCATTTTAGCACCAACTGTTAGATAAAAAAATGCTCTGATCTTGTAAATTAATAATTAAAACATTCTAAAGCGCATACATCCACTTGGCAGGTTCGGCCCTACAGAAGCCTATAGCTTGGATGGTCCAATTTCATTCACACAGATTGAGGGCATACAATTAGAATTCTGAATAACGGCACTGTTTTTTATAGCCTACTTCACTGTGGAAAAGGGGCCCCAATACATGTCATGTTGATGTGATTTTCAATTTGCTTCCATGATTGGTTTAACATTCGTCTCCCTTTATAAGGGAATCATCTAAAACAATTGCTATTTGTATTTACAATCCCCTTCTCCCTTTGGATTACTCATTTACCTAGGTCTTATAAATAGCTCTTATCCATGTATAAATTACAGTGCATGGAGAATGACGTTATTTCTATCAGAAAAAATAAAGTAGGATGCTTTTTCCACTTGGAACCGGCAGGTTCGCGCGACCTTATTCATGGTTTCCTCACGCATAAACATGATGGAATTAAGAGAGAATTAAGGGCTCTATTCATTTAGATCCTTTTTAGCTGAGATCAGCATAAGTTGTTTTGGTGGAACTATGTTAGAGCTGTCAAATCCAGACGTGACTCTCTGCCTTATACCTGAAGCGGACATTGCCATTGGCTGCACAGAGTCGCTTTAACATCCTTGTTTACAAGTTCGAACACTGGAATGTGATATGTAATCTACACCTCATTTAGCATGATTAGAAATCATCTTTATTTTTGATTTTTCAATTTGAGCATAATTATTTCTATATAGCCTACACTTTCTCATTCTGAACTTCAAACATGAGTGGGGCGGATGTGGCTTCGAGACAATGATCGCAAGAGCAGCTGCTCACCGATTTGGACTTCAATGCAGTTCCACCTCCAAAACGTCCACTATGCGGATGTCTGCTATTGCCGGTTAACACTTGATCTGATTGAATCTAGGTCTTTGTCAAGGTCAGAATACAGCATATCTGTAGACACACCTCCACCCAACCTGGTCTCAGAGCAATTCTTATTATTCTGTATCTAAATACGAGACACTCCATTTACATTTCGTATGGTATGTATTAATCTGTGGCTGTCCATCACCCATTGCGTATGATTTGTTACGAATTCCAATTCATAGTATCTGTGAATTTGCAAAAATATACCATATGTTATGGATTCTAGCTAGGTGTTAACGTTAGCTAGCTCGCTAACTTTAGCTAGACTAGTGGTTAGGGTTAAGGTGAGGGGAAGGGTTAGCTACCATGCTAAGTAGTTGAAAAGTTGTCCATGATGAGATTCGTACTCGCAACCTTTAGGTTACTAGACGTTTGCGTTATATGTCCACCCAGACTAACCAGCCTACATTTGTTTTTGACTTAATGTAACCATCTGTCTTATGTAACCATACCAAACGTAACATATCATACTAATTTGCGTGTCCCGGATTTGTTTACTATGTTATGTCTAGTCTGAGACCGGGCTGCTCCGCCACACCTTCCTTTCTTTGATCTCCACCCCAAATGAATAGCGGGTGAATATCATCCTATTCCCGTGCTTAAATTCAAGGTCAGAATACGGGCTGAGAGAAACATGCATGTACAGAGAATTACATTCTATTTACGCGTGATCAACTCAAGTCGGAAGTTATTATTGCGTCCTAACACAGTCCATTTGACCCCATCACATCAGATTAGTAAGCAGTTGTTTGAAATAACACATGTTTTCATAGTAAGGCAGCTAGGCTAAACCTTAACAATAAAAAAAAAGGTATGATCTGTCAACAATAATTGAAATATGTAATCTCTCAATAAAAAATACATTACAATATAGAAAAAAAGTATAGTAATGAGAAAATATGAAATGTTGGACTCGTTATGAGTGAATGCAGCTTTCCTTGACACTTCATAAGGAGAAAAAAATTAAAATACAAAAATGTAAACTGGCGTTTCAACCAGATAGTTCTTATTGTTCGAGTTTTTGACAGCATTAACTGTCTGCCTAGTTGTTGTGCAAGTCATAAAAGAAAGTGTTTTAAAAATACAATAACTGTCACATGGTGTTGATTGTCTAAACCTTTCTTGAAACCTTCCCCCAAATATTATGAGGGGGCTTTGTGGTGGGTCTGTATTACCTTGTTGGTTACAGCAAGCAGAGATGACCACGCCATCTAGTTAAATCAACTTTAATGTTGTTCCGCCATTTGCTATGATAGAATGACCTTTCGGCAGGCCCCTGATAAGCCGTTAAACAATATGTGCTCGAAGAAGACAAACGGGTGGCTTGAAGAAACGGATTCATTTTAGACATTGGATTATAGATTCCCGTCGACAGAGATGCGACTCTATGGAGTTATGGAATAATCCCTGTGGAGAATTGGTTATTCCAATTGATTTTCGTGTTCTAATCCCGTCTAAGACTCCAAAAGAAATGCGCCTTTCAGGGGAAAATAGGTCAAGTGTCCAGACACCGTCTTGACCAGCAGCTGTATCCATACCTTAATTTGCATTTTTGACTTTTAATAATTGCATGCCCAATTATCCCTAGCTTGGTGGCCTAGTTTTCATGGGCGGGCCCACATTGAATGGAAGGAAAAGCTGATTGTTTATTCAGAGGCTATGAGTTGACTCCGTAATATTGAAACATTGAAACATAATAGATGCATATTTATCAATATCAAAAGGCAATCCTTATTAGTAATTGGTGCCGCATGTCAAGTCAAAGAAAACTCTTTAGAAACCTGACCTAACGCTTATGTTAAGGAAAGCAATTTATCCTAATGAAAATTGGATTTACATTAAGTATTTGTGTTCTTTATTAAACATTTTCCCACAACCATGTAAAGTGTTAGTAAATGACGATTGACCCGTTAAACCTTTGAAATGAATAGACGTTAAAAGCTGCTCCACAATAATACAGACATGAGCTGAAAATGAAGCCCTTATTCAAGATTAAAATGGTTTAGATGAAATATTGAATGCAGTCACAACCTTCCGTGTTCTGTAGGTACGTGAGAATGAATGGCACCATTCAATCCATTTCATCAAAGCCACACGACTTCCACACAACTCACTGGTCCTTTTATTTTTCTATGAAATACACAAAAGGCGGGACAACTGCAAAGGGTTTAATTTTACAAGAAGACCCCAATATATTCTGCCATATTATAATCTCTGAGCAGATATATATATACACAAATAGAAACTCAGTGGACAGTTTTAGGTACACCACCCTGTTGAGGCAGTCAGTTACTGTTCGATTGAATGTTAGAATGAGCAAAACAAGTGACCTAAGCAACTTTGAGCATGGTATGGTCGCCGGTGCCGCGCGCCAGTTCCAGTATCTTAGAAACGGCCGGCCTCCTGGGTTTTTCATGCAGCAGTGTCTAGGGTTTACAGAGAATGGTACGACAAACAAAAAAACATCCAGTCAGCGGCAGTCCTGTAGGCAAAAACAGCTCGTTGATGAGAGGTCGAAGGAGAATGGCAAAGATCGTGCAAGCAACAAGCAAGCTATACAAACTAGCAAATAACAGTGGTGTGCAGCACGGCATCTCGGAATGCACAACTAGTCAGTCCTTGTCACGGATTGGTATTGCTGCAGACGACCATCACCAACATTGGTCAATTGAGGAGTGGAAAAACATTGCCGGGTCCGACGAATCCCAATTCCTGTTGCGTCACGCTGATGGCAGAGTCAGGATTTGGTCCATGGACCCATCCTGCCTGGTGTCAACAGTAGAGGCTGGTGGCAGTGTACTGGTGTGGGGAATGTTTTCCTGGCACACGTTAGGTCCCTTGCTACCAATTGAGTATCTGACCACCACACCTTGTAGAATCCATTCCCCTGAAAAATTCTGCCTGTTCTGGAGGCAAAATTGGGTCTGACCCGGTACTATATTGTATTTATTTCCCCTCTATGGCCTATTTATTGCCTTACCTCCCTACTCTTCTACATTTGCACACACTGTACATAGATTTTTTTTATGTCTTATTATATTGTGTTATTGACTGTACTTGTGTAACTGTTTTTGTCACACTGCTTTGCTTTATCTTGGGCAGGTCACAGTTGTAAATGAGAACTTGTTCTCAACTGGCCACCCTGATTAAAAAACATTGTTTTTTTTTAAAGATAGGTGTACCTATTAAACTGGCCACTGACTATATACTTGTATATCTGTATCAATAGAATGACAGATTATATTGACCATTCTAATCTATTTGCTTAAATAGGCATTGATAACAAATCGACATCTCAATCTTACATTTCAACCATGTAATTACGCAGAAACAATATGTTGCAGCACTGGAGACCATTTATATCCAATCCAGAAAATAAATACACTTGGATATTTTACTCAAAAAATAGTGTTTGGGATCTTTAACTAGGATTCAACATAAATATTTTTTGTTCTTAAATGTATCTGCACAGTATTTAGAATGAATTCTACACAAATACAGTAGATTGATTTAAAACTATTGCCCGAAAATGAGACATGGTAGGTTTTTGGGGGGTTTCAGTATGAGCTATGGTTGACCGGTGATGCAGGTCACTGAGTAAAACATATAGTTTTTAAAAAAATGTTCAGAGGCTCTTGGTGAGTTACTACAACTACTTGTTCTTATGATCAAGCTGTCCAGGCTACGGTATTATATTAGTGCTGTTCACTCGCAACTTATTCACTGGTGTTTTTTTGGGCAGGCACTGTACACGTTCACTCCTGATATTTCTAGAATCTTGATTGTCTGAGTGTTATCAACAATGAGCAGATAACCAAATCAATATGTAAAGATCAGCAGAACTGTGCAGTAGCTGATCAACATCAGGACAAGCATACGTTATGGTCAAGGAAAGATGAGACGCTTTAGCTTAGAAGGTCTGTGCAGATTATAGGATCGTTATGTCATGTAATAACGACACTCAGGGAGTTGTGGTTCTCCAGGTAAAGAATTATACAGCCTTAATTAAAAGAAGCAAAGTGCTTGGAAACTGTTCACATACAACGTAATAGTTCTATTTGACATGTTGACACAAAGTAGACTGCTTGTTTCAAAAGCATCCAGAAGTCAGGGTGCATCTCAATAGCCAAAACCTGCTTCCCCTCATATCCTGTCCTCCTGAGGATTTCTACCATATTGCCTTCCCCCACCCTGCCTTCTCAGATCAGCACAGATGAAGGACAGGAGGACAAACGGAGAAAGTAACGTGAGACTATTGAGATGCATCCCGTTTCTCTGTGGCCTGGTACCAAGCCATGGATTGGCTGTATTTCCTGTCTGTGTATCACATGGTGTCGCGTTACGACTAAAATAGCTTCCTTCCTTTTATCTGCACTGTTCTGAAAGAATTGAAATGAAGAATAAAAAATGTGGGGTCTTTTTTTTGGATCAGTGCAGATGGAGGAGAATGCCAGGAAAGGATATCTAACACTATTGGGACACTGCCGATGACTCATGAGTTACTACTCTTGGATGGTGCTTTTCGAGGTGAAGTTGAGGCCCTCCTCCTGCAGTCTCTTCAGTGCCGGTCCATAGATGTCCTTAGTCATTGGCACCACCAGTCCCTTCGTACGGATTTCTCCTGCAGATTGAAAGACAGTTCAAACTTACATGTCAGGGTTGTACATTCATCTTTAGCAAAATGACAGGTTCTCTGGTGGTGGAATAAGTGTTCATACTCAGTAAAGCCTAATCCACAACTCAGGCATAACACATGCAATAAGAACTCAAGGCTACACTACTGACCGTCCAGCACCATGCGAGCAGCGATGGCTGCAGGGTAGCCCACGGTCTTGGCCATGGCAGAGTAGCCGTTGGGGTCTCCGTAGACCACCAGGCTGATGTGCTTGGTCTCCAGCTCCCCTGTGGAGTGGCGCAGGCCCACGTCATTCCTCATGATAATCATGTCCCGCTCGCCTTTATCTGAAGGAGAGGATATAGGACACAGAGAGACCGAGAAGGAGAAAGAGGATTATACTTAAAATAAAATCTTTACTGACATTTTCTGTATAAAGAGGAATAGAAAGTAGAGAGAAATAATTACTATGGCTGTGTTTACACAGACAGCCCAATTCTAATATTTTTTACACTAATTGGTCTTTTGACCAATCACATCAGATATTTCTCAGAGCTGATGTGATTGGTCAAGAGACCAACTGCAGAAAAAAAAAATATCAAAATTGGAGGAAGAAGAATTTCTTCTCTTACCAAAGGAGAGCCTGGCCTCCAAGTGCTTAGCCAGTGACGCAAGCACAGTCTCTGCATGGGGAACAGCCTCCTTACTCAGCATCCCAAACCTGAACACACACACAATTAAGAACTATATAGCAAAGATATGAGTACAAAGTCCATGCAACTAACCTATCAGGCAATAAGGCTATACCAATATGCTTATCGAATCCTATATCTACATGAAGTATCTAGGGGACTAGGGGCTGATAAGTATCTAGGGGGGTAAGGGATGTATAGTATCTAGGGGACTAGGGGCTGATAAGTATCTAGGGGAGTAGGGGCTGATACAGTTGAAGTCAGAAGTTTACATACACTTAGGTTGGAGACATTAAAACTCGTTTCAACCACTCCACACATTTCTTGTTAACAAACTATAGTTTTGGCAAGTCGGGTAGGACATCTACTTTGTGCATGACACAAGTCATTTTTCCAACAATTGACAGATTATTTCACTTTATCACAATTCCAGTGGGTCAGAAGTTTACATACACTAAGTTGACTGCCTAAACAGCTTGGAAAATTCCAGAAAATGTCATAGCTTATCAGAAGCTTCTAAAGCCAATTGACATAATTTGAGTCAATTGGAGGTGTACCCGTGGATGTATTTCAAGGCCTACCTTCAAACTCAGTACCTCTCTGCTTGACATCATGGGAAAATCAAAAGAAATCAGCCAAGACCTCAAGAAAAAAAAAATTGTATAGCTCCACAAGTCTGGTTCATCCTTGGGAGCAATTTCCAAACACCTGAAGGTACCACGTTCATCTGTACAAACAATAGTATGCAAGTATAAACATCATGGGACCACGCAGCCGTCATACCGCTCAGGAAGGAGATGCGTTCTGTCTCCTAGAGATGAACGTACTTTGGTGCGAAAAGTGCAAATCAATCCCAGAACAACAGCAAAGGACCTTGTGAATATGCTGGAGGAAACAGGTACAAAAGTATCTATATCCACAGTAAAATGAGTTCTATATCGACATAACCTGAAAGGCCGCTCAGCAAGGAAGAAGCCACTGCTCCAAAACCACCATAAAAAGCCAGACTACGGTTTGCAACTGCACATGGGGACAAAGATAGTACTTTTTGGAGAAATGTCCTCTGGTCTGATGAAACAAAAATTGAACTGTTTGGCCCTAATGACCATCATTATGTTTGGAGGAAAAATGGGGAGGCTTGCAAGCCGAAGAACACCATCCTAACCGTGAAGCACAGGGGGGGCAGCATCATGTTGTGGGGGTGCTTTGCTACAGGAGGGACTGGTGCACTTCACAAAATAGATGGCATCATGAGGCAGGAAAATTATGTGGATATATTGACGCAACATCTCAAGAGAGTCAGGAAGTTAAAGCTTGGTCACAAATGGGTCTTCCAAATGGACAATGACCCCAAGCATACTTCCAAAGTTGTGGGAAAATGGCTTAAGGACAACAAAGTCAAGGTATTGGAGTGGCCATCACAAAGCCCTGACCTCAATCGTATAGAAAATGTGTTGGCAGAGCTGAAAAAGCATGTGTGAGCAAGGAGGCCTACAAACCTGACTCAGTTACACCAGCTCTGTCAGGAGGAACGGCTCAAAATTCAACCAACATATTCTGAGAAGCTGGTGGAAGGCTACCCGAAAGTTAAACAATTTAAAGTCAATGCTACCAAATACTAATTGAGTGTATGTAAACTTCTGACCCACTGGGAATGTGATGAAAGAAATAAAAGCAGAAAGAAATCCTTCTCTACTATTACTCTGACATTTCACATTCTTAAAATAAAGTGGTGATCCTAACTGACCTAACACAGGGAATTTTTACTAGAATCAAGTGTCAAGAATTGTGAAAAACTGACTTTAAATGTATTTGGTTAAGGTGTATGTAAACTTCGACTTCAACTGTAAGTATCTAGGGGGGTAAGGGATGTGTAGTATCTGGGGGGGGGGGGGGGGGTGATACACTGTATATACAAAAGTATGTGGACACCCCTTCAAATGAGTGGATTCAGCTATTTCAGCCACACTCGTTGCTGACAGGTGTATAAAAATCGAGCATACTGCCATGCCATCGCCATAGACAAACATTGGCAGTAGAATGGCCTTACTGAAGAGCTCAGTGACTTTCAACGTGGCACCATCATAGAATGCCACCTTTCCAACAAGTCAGTTCGTCAAATTTCTGCCCTGCTAGAGCTGCCCTGTTCAGCTGTAAGCGCTATTACTGTGAAGTGGAAACATCTAGGAGCAACAATGGCTCAGCCGCGAAGTGGTAGACCACACAAGCTCACAGAACGGGATCGGCGAGTGCTGAAGCACATAGCTTGTAAAAATCGTCTGCAACACTCATTACCGAGTTCCAAATTGCCTCTGGAAGCAACGTCAGCACAAGAACTGTTCGTCGAGAGCTTCATGAAATGAATTTCCATGGCCGAGCAGCCGCACACAAGCCTAAGATCACCATGCGTATTGCCAGGCATTGGCTGGAGTGGTGTAAAGCTCAACGCCATTGGACTCTGGAACAGTGGAAACGTGTTCTCTGGAGTGATGAATCAGACTTCTCCATCTGGCAGTCCGACCGACGAATCTGGGTTTGGTGGATGCTAAGAGAACGCTACCTGCCCCAATGCATAGTGCCAACTGTAAAGTTTGGTGGAGGAGGACTAATGGTCTGGGGCTGTATTTCATGGTTTGGACCTTTAGTTCCAATTGAAGGGAAATCTTAATGCTACAGCATACACTGACATTCTAGACAATTCTGTGCTTCCAACTTTGTGGTAATAGTTTGGGAAGGCCCTTTCCTGTTTCAGCATGACAATGTCCCGTGCACAAAGCGAGGTCCATAAAGAAATGGTTTGTAAGATCTTTACTGGCCTGTACAGAGGGCTGACCTCAACCCCATCGAACACCTTTGGGATAAATTGGAACGCCAGGCTTAAACGCCCGACATCAGTGCCCGACCTCACTATGCTCTTGTGGCTGAATGGAAGCAAGTCCCTGCAGCAATGCTCCAACATCTAGTGGAAAGTCTTCCCAGAAGAGTGGAGGCTGTTATAGCAGCAAAGGGGGGACCAACTCCATATTAATGACCATGATTTTGGAATGACATGTTCACATACTTACACTACATGACCAAAAGTATCTAGGGGGGGTGGGGGGGCTGTGTAGTACCTAGGGGATGTGTAGTACACCTAGAAGGGTAGGGGCTGTGTAGTACCTAGGGGATGTGTAGTACACCTGGGGGGTGGGGTAGGAGCTGTGTAGTACCTAGGGGATGTGTAGTACACCTAGGGGGGGGGGGGGGGGGGGGGGGGGCTGTGTAGTACCTAGGGGATGTGTAGTACACCTAGGGGATGTGTAGTACACCTGGGGGGTGGGTTAGGGGCTGTGTAGTACCTAGGGGATGTGTAGTACATCTAGGGGGGGTAGGGGATGTGTGACAATGTGGATTTCATGCATATACAGTGTATGGCTATGGTTAGGACAAGGGCCTCACCATTTGAGTGTCTCCATTTTGAAGGGGTCTTGGCCGATGCGGTCGTAAACAGCTCCCTCAAAGGCCTTCTCAGAGGTAGAGGGGGGCAGGCCAATCTGGTTACACAGCAGCTCTTTCTGTTGTATAGGGAAAAGACAGAATATGGGTAAAGAACCGCCCAAGAGGCATGAGCTCGTAATAAAGTTGTTATAAGCAGGATTCTTACCCAGGAGACGGGAGCGGAGGTGTGCTTCAGCATGGGGCAGGGGTCAGTGTTGATCAGACCCAGCTTCACAAAGCCACTCATGGCCTCAGAGAAACCCTGGTGGACAAGACACATAATTTACTGACCACTGAATCAGACAGGAGGAAAGAATAGTAGTGACCCCAATGTTGTTAGCAGCACCATGCTCCAACCAATTAGCACCACATTGTTGTAGAGGTCAGTGGCAGTACCTACCTTGAAGCGGAGTGTTCCTCTGATGAGTGTGTGTGCTGACTCGATGCCGTACTGTTCTGAGTATTTGGTGCTGTCGCGGTTGGGGAAGCCCTCCAGGTTGAAGCCGGGCAGGAAGTCCATGGGAGCCGTGGATTCCATCAGAGTGCCGCCCGCTGGGATGCTCACCACCTGGGAACAGAGGATGAAGTTACCCCGGAACACTGATCTAAGGTCAGCTTTGCATCACCTGCCCTTATGGTTCAGGTTAAGTTTTTGGGGAGGATATGCTGATGCGAGATGGTCACTGTACCTCGTTGTCCTTGAGGAAGATGGCAGGGCTGATGGTATTGAGGAGGACTCCATATGGACTCCAGCTGAATTTGTAGCGCAGAGGATTGTCTGAGCATTCTGGTGCAGGGAGTCCACCACAGAATGAACTGTATGACTCAATCTAAGGAGACACACATTTTAAAGCCATTTACACATAGACATCTACCTAATGTTGTCCACACGGTCATATTTACATTAAAAAAATTACAAATCAAAGACACACCGTTTCAATCTGTTGGGCCCGCAATTAATAATGCTGCCAAGGAAACTGACAAGATGCCAGTCATCTCTTTGACATATGCTCAATCAATCATTATGTACAGCCCCACAATCACCCAAACACTTCCTCTCAAAATCACAAATCACTCAAACGTATAGATTGTCACAATCTTCCTCACACGTTTCACTTACAGTGCAGCCGTCCGCCTTGGCTTGGTCGAT
Source organism: Salvelinus fontinalis (assembly GCF_029448725.1). Classification (NCBI taxonomy): domain Eukaryota; kingdom Metazoa; phylum Chordata; class Actinopteri; order Salmoniformes; family Salmonidae; genus Salvelinus; species Salvelinus fontinalis. Next base: position 10,217,557 of record NC_074669.1, read on the forward strand.
GCACTCCATAGCCAGCATGTGGTCGATGCCAGGGTCCAGGCCCATCTCATTCACTATAGTGATGCCAGCTTCCTCAGCACTGGAAGGAAACACACAGAAAACCCCATTCAGCCACACCAGAACCCACATGGAGCCAATACACTTGACTACTAGCTTATCCGGGCTAATGCCATGCCAAGTAATTAGGTCAAGTGTCTTGGTGCCTGCCTGCCTGTAGTTTACATTAAGTCAACTGTGTATCAAATAGCCCAAGGTTAGCATTTAGACAACATAAAACACATTTTACCATTAAATCTCCACTTCTACATAGATATGTTTTCCCCTAAGCCCACCCCTCTCGCTCGTACTTTAAAACCTAGTGGAATCTCTTCCCCATGCACTTCTCTCCTACCTCTGTTGAAGGTCCTTCATGGCTGGACTCAGGTAGCTGGCTGTCACCATGTTTACCTTCTTGTTGATGCAGTGTTTGGCGATCACAGGATGATACCCGTACGGCAGCATACTGAGGGCATAAACAGCACATGTGACAATGACACACTCACCTCAGGTGTGTGTGTGTGTGTGTGTGTGTGTGTGTGTGTGTGTGTGTGTGTGTGTGTGTGTGTGTGTGTGTGTGTGTGTGTGTACCTAATGACTAAGTCATGGTCTTTGACCAGGGACTCCAGATGGCCCTCCTGACTGGTGACATCCAGCATGACAGGGATCGTGTTGGGGTATTTCCCTGCCAGCTCCTCTGCCTGGGTCAACAACACTGATGCTAAAACACAAGAAGACATGAAAACAAAAAAATGGGCCAGGGCTTGGGCCCTGAGGCATCCCTTACATTTCATTAAGTAATTGGAGATGTACACACAATAGACTGCATCCAGTTAAACATTTAAATAATGAATTCATCATCAGCTGGGTATTTGTGAATATAGTGGGAATAGTACAACATTTCCTTTTCAGAGGCTTACCAACAGTGATTTGAGTCCCTGGGTCCCGGGTGAGGTACTCAATGACAGGGCCCGACACGTAACCTGAACCCAGTAGTAGCACTCGCTTCATTCCACTCCTCTTCATGATCTTGGCTTGCTCACTGAGGGAAAGTTATACAGCGTGAGCACAGAATAAAGTCGTCACAGGCAGAGTTTCTTTCTCACACACACATAATGATTAGCTGAAGCAATCTTGCTCAGAGTTATAACCAGTGATTTGCTTACCAAGCAGAGATGGGGATGTGGGTGGGCAATAAAATTAATTTAATATAAAATCGTCCACAGTCTTAATTACATCCTCGTAAGAAATTACTACTTAACAACCAATGGGGGGGTGACAAAATATTACAGGAGGGAATTCCCCCACCCACATCACCAGGCAAATCACACACTAAAAATGAAAGACTAAGATTTTTTGTAAACCCCAAGCTGATGCACTGTGGTGAAGTATATTAAATCAAAACTAAAATGGGATTCAATCAATTAAATGTATTCACATTTTTTAAAAACAGGGTGATCAGCAAATACTCAACAAAATGTGATTCAAACAGACATGAAATTTTAAATAAAACAGGATGATTCCAATACTGGCCACCATACAGTCCAAAGGTCATCATGGCAGCCTCTATCATACAGTGACCTGCAGAATCCCCCAATACACCCTCCCCCACAGAATCCCCAGGGTGTTGGCAGGATCCAATCAGCAGCCTCAGCCTAATTGGACGTGACACTGTACATGTGCACAAGAGTACGTAGAGCCGGCATGAGGTCCGGCAAGCCATCCACTGACAATGTAGGGGGTGGCCTCTAATTAAAAAATAGACGGGGGATTCCCCTCAGAAGCCTATTTGCCTCATGTTTACATATCTTAAGAGCAATACCCAGAGGGATTTGAAGACTTAAGATCCTGAGACATGGCTTGTCTAGAGGTGAAACTAAGGTCAACTCATCAACCAAAAACCACTCAAAATGGTATGAAACAGAAGCCTTGCTCTTAGCATCATCGTTATAAAGAAGGGGTTGCCACCATTTCTAGTTGTACTCTCTCTTGCTCCCTCTCCAGGTTGACCATGCTTGAAGAGGCTTGAACGTGGTGGCCTTTGAGTGATCATTTTGAACACAAAGTGCTCATCTGGGTCATGGTTCAGTCAGGGTCAGACAGATGAAGGTTAAAGTAAGTCAGTGTGAAGATAAACCATGAACAAATTATCAGACCAGAGCAAACCATCTTTCTCTAGCTACTCGTTAAGAAAACCTTGAAAAAGGCACAATACATGAATGCAGTAGTCTAAGAAAGCTTCTGAAGAAAAGAGCTACAATGTTTAAGAAAGCAAAGTCTATGTGAAAAGAACAAGGGAGATAAAAGTCCTCTTTTTGCATGCAAGTTTATATTTGATTAGTAAACAAATATTTTGGTTAAAAACATTGAAGTTATTATGATTGATGGTGGAAGATTTTCAAATTTCGCAACAGAGGGAACAATGAACGGAAAAGGGATGATTTTCTTGTTTGCATGCCAAAATGAAGGGACAGGACACTGCGCGATGGGACAGAGGGTGGTGGTGTTTTAGAATGAGAAAAGACTTGTCTACCCACGAAAGAGCCCCTCAGTGAGAGAAAACTCCTGCGTCTCAGTAGAAGTGGCGGCAGCGGCGATGGCATGTTAGCCATGCAAGGTGTTAGGGCGGGGGTAGACTGGCACACATCAGCACACCGTGAGCACACTGTGCAAGGACGGAACAACAAGGTGAGGGTTAGTGGAAACTCTGGCAGACGGCACCTGATGACCTGTAGCGAAATGCCCTGAGTCTGGGGCAAGATAGAGCCTCCCCTGCTGGGTGGAGGACATTATACCCTGAAGCCTGAGCTTGACAATGAGGGAGGGGAAAAGCTACAAATAAGCAACTATTAAGCACATGTAGTCTATTACTATAATGTGTCTACTATGCTGCTCACTAGGAATGCTATGCTAATGCTATGTCGTAGACTACAGTTTGTAGCGGATGTCAAATATGACACCTACTGAATGTTTTACCTGTAAAGGAATCTTTAGAGATGTCTTTCTTAGATTGGCATCATAACCTCCATGATGTGACAGGCATATTTACCAAAGCAATTTCAGATGTATTTATTGGAAAACACGAAGCCAACAACATGAAGCTTACCAAACTAGCATACAATTGTGCAGAAAATGCCTTCTCAGATCAGTTATTATATAGATAAAAACAATTAAACGGCATTTGTTAACATTAAAGAAAGCACATTCAAATCTCAAGGGCTTCAACAGTAAAATCTATTTTGTTATAACAGTCACACTTAAAATCATCCTGAAAACACACAAAAGATATTTAAACAAGAAAGCCATTCTGAAACCACGAGATATTTTGACATGCAATCTTACCTTCGTTCACGAAGATCTTCAATGTATTCAAACTTTGGGGTAAGCTTTCCTTCTGACGTTATCACAGCCTTCAATGGATGAAAGATGAACAAAACTAAAACGTCCAATGTCTTTCAAAATGAATACAAATGTACAAATATGACATAACTGACAAAAATAAATGTCTGACAAAACAAGTCACTGTCTATTACGCTACTACAGCACGTCACATGACAACTGTGGTACAAAAGTCAAATAAAAAAAAACATGTATACAGATTGTAAACTCTCTCCTGAAATCAACATACTTCAGCGTAAAACACACAATGCAGCCAACAACAAGATCTTGGTTAGCTATTATCGCATAGCAGTAACAAATCATTACATAACTAGTTTCATGTAAAGCTGCATCAAGGTTTCAAGTCCATATGCCTTTTCGTTCATGATGCAAAAATGATTGAGTAAGAGGGATGTGTGTGTGTGTGTGTGTGATACTCACGTCCCTAACTTGAGGTGAGAAGTCCTCTTCTTCAAGGGGTCTGGTGGCATCGGAGGGAAGCTGAGGAAGACAGAACCGGGAAGTACTTGTTAATTCTGCAAAGAACAGAATTCCCCATAAGCAGCCATCACTGGCAAGCAGTGGCAGCAACAGTGTGGGGTCGTCACTAGTTACCACAGTCACAAAGTCGGAATTATGGCTAAACCCTGCCTATTTCTACAATTTCTTCTTAAAATCTGATTTTAAACCTAAACCCAACCCTAACGTAAACCACACTGATAACCTTATGCCTAACCTTAAATTAAGAACAAAAAAGCACATTTTTGTTTTCATACATTTTTACGATACAGTCCATTTTGATTTTTGTGGCAGTGGTAACTAGTGACAAGCACAGTACAGTAATCAGTGGCAGCTACAGTGCGGTAAGCTGGAACGGACAAAGTTAACCTGAGATGTGGTTGTCTGTTTGTATGGCTGCATTCCACAGTTAGACAACCCTCTCCCCAAACAAACAAACAGAGCAGTGCACCTTACCCCAGGAGCTGGTCTTACCATCTCCCAAATGTAGGGAAAGAGGCGGTCTCCAAAATACTCAGTAGCTTCAATGGGAAGCTGGGCAGGAAGGTTATCAATAGAGCACATGAGGATACCTGTGCCCTCCACGCTGGAAAGACAAAGACACAATCAAAGAAGAGCAGATAATATGCAAGGCCTGGTGGGAGTATGGGTGTTTGTACCAATGACTGTATGTGAATGGACAAAGCCATCGATCACAGGACATTAATTCCTATGTGAAGACTCAATAGTGCATTGAAGCCAAATGAAGTCTGTTAAGATGGCGTTTCATGGAGACCTAACATGCAGTTTGAGCTACTCCAGGAAGGGCTGTTGCAGGCTAGCTCAGTGCTGCCCCCTCATACTGAGTAACAAGTTGAAGGCTGACCGGGGTACTGCAAGCTGCCATTATATATATGTTCAAGGACATACATCTGGTGTATTAGAAGCAACCACGATTGTCTTTAAAAAAAAAAGTATTATATTCACACGAAGATTGCCATTTTCCCCTTCACTATAAATGTACCGCGGTCGGCCTTTAACTTCCATGGCTTCAATGAGAGGGGGCAGTCGTTCTACCCTGGTCTGTACCTGTCGTGGTCTATGTGCTGGTCCGCGTCATACATACAGAAGGGCTTATCGATAGTGGTGCACTCAGTCATGAACTCAATAGAGCCGCCCATGTCGGCAGATATGTCACAGATCGCCAGGAGCCTGAGGAAAAAGAAAGACAGGAAGTAATGAGGGAAGATAAGAAAATAGGTAGAGTCCATAGCAGAGTGTTAAATCGGCCAGTCGGATCACGGTGACTGCACTCCACACTCTTTGGATGAGCTCCAGTAGAACGAAAACATTACTGAAGATAAGCATTGACTTTTGACCGCAAACACCTATAGCGGGCTTCTGACTGCGATAGTCCCAGTCCTTATCGCAAATCCAATTGCTCAGGTGATTACCTGGAACTTACTTGTGTGGTAGTTCTGGCCATCCCTCCGTAGCGGCGGCGGAGGGCTTGACGTGCGTCAGGAGTCTCTGGGCATCCAGCCGCCTGAGGAGCCGCGGTGTCTGGGGATCCCAGTAGATGCCGTTGATCAGGCACGTGGTGTAGGGCGCCACCTGAGGCCGGGAGGACAAAAAGCAGGCAGATTCATTGGCAATGCAATCGTTTCCACTACTTCTCCCACACTGCCACTGCTCCCACTATGGCCGCAGCCGCTATGGCTGTTGCCGCCGCTGCTACCACAGCAACCTAAACCAATTCTACCACCACTGACAACTAGTCTTCCACAAATCACCCACTGACCACCCTGTAAGCCACTATAGCCTGTGTTTTGCAATAGGAGAAAATGCTGGCCCCACATGACCCCCCTCCCCCCTCCACTACGAGTGCTTAGTGAGCCAATCAGCTCAGACTTCAGAGGACAGAGCAGTCTGGCTGTGTCAAAGGGCTCGCAGCTCCTGGCTGAGCAGCAGGAACAGGTGAACTTACTGAACTGGTTGCGACAGAGGGAAAGGCAGAGGCAGACTCACGCTGGTTCTGAAGTGTGATGTGTACAGTTCCGGGTGATACTCGTACTCCAGGGGGTCATAAACACCATCACTCTTCCTCATCAGGTGGTGGTGACGACTCAGAACGGTGGCGTACACTCGGGACATGTCTGAAACCAGAGAGACGGAGATAGCAATGTCACACGGTGAACATTAAACAGAACACATACATTAATATGATAATACATATCCTTTCATGTATATTATATGCATTAAATATAGAATATGCAAATGCACCCCATCAGAAATGGGGATGTAGTACCTCCAGTTTGAGACACGTCTTTTAGCTCATGAGGCTCCACGTATTCTACAGGAAGCTCATTGATGATATCTTGTGCACCCTACATTATAGGAGAAAGTAGTTGAAGAGAAGGTATGCATTTCCATGTTGTAGAATTCACTTATCACTGACCTTCCTAACACCTTTATGTACTTGTATGAACAGGTTGTGTTTGGTGATGTTTAGTCATAGTTTGTCTTGGGTTACACTAGGTCTACCTACCTTGGAGACGTTGCCTGTGCCGGTGAAGACAAAAGTCACTGGGCCGATGGACTTGGGCATGAGGCCCATGGAGATCTCGTACCCACAATCCCTCACTGCCTGGATGGCCTGGCTGACATTCCTGTAGTTGTGGGCCATACCGATGTGCTGTGACAAAGGAAGTGATGTCAGAGGTCCAGTGGAGGAAGCATTGAAATTACATGGAATCCACTGGGTCAAATCCTTACCATAAAAGGAGTGTGGTGTCCCAACGCCAGAAAACGAAGTCCCAAACCATGCAAAATATTGATCATTCCTGTGAGGAAGAACATAGGAAAAGGGAAACAAAGTAGGAACACTGCTTTGATAATAGATGTTGGACAAAAGGGAATTTGAAAATAAGGATACGTACTGGAAAAATGTGTACATTCAGCTAGTGTTTATATTTTATTATTTACAATGGTGCCCTGAGGACAATTCTAAATGTAGATCTACCTAGATCAGTACAAGAATGAATCATCTCTGAGAACAGGTTTGGTGTGTAAACAATGCAAAAGCATGAGGCCAAATAAATTGAGGTGTTTCACACTATCTGTAGAATTAGAAACACATCGGGTGACTGACTGTCACCTGTATTCTTGGTTTGCAGGACAAAAGTATACCTGCAACGCCAGCCCACTGTCCGAATGCCACGATACGGAAGCCATTGGCGTCGACCATCTTCTCATAGTCGATGAGACGCACTTCCTAGAAAGACCAGAGGATGTGAATAAACTAGTGCTGGGAATTGCCAGGGACCTCACGATACGATCACCATACTTAGGTGCCGATACGATATGTATTGTGTTTCGATACTGTGATTTTATTGCGATTCGATGTTCCAAACATATTGCTCACCATATGTCTACTGCAGAGGGACAAGAGACACAAGTTTTGATCAGTCATGGAAATAAAAAAAGTGCTGAAAACAAATTGGCTCCCTATTTATAAAAGAAGATGGAGAACAAGCTATAAAAAAGGATGTTTTGGTGCAGGTACAGACAACAAGCGCAAAAATGATATTGCAATATTTTCAAAACCATAAGCTATACCGTCAAAAATAATCTCCCGATATGTAACTGCATATATTCCCCCCTCATTACTATGAATGGAAGAGGCACAGCAGGTGCATCCAAACCATAATGTGAACATGCTTTTTGTTTAGGCTAGGGAACAATACCCATTGACCCAGAACGACTGTCTGACTCTCAGTTTAAGGTCGTACTTCGATAGAGCAACAACGGTCCTACCTTTTTGAGCAGGTCATCCAGTAGACCCATGTTAGCTTCCTGTGCTTTGATGGTGTGAGAGAAGAAGGCGTAGGTCTTTCTGGGATAAAGTTTCTCCTCCGGAGGCCTCTTGACGCCAATGATCAATGAGGCCTCGGAAATGTCCTCGGAAATGATGGCCCCCGCTTTCTCATAATACTGAAATGAAACATACAAAAAGGTAAAATCATTTATTAGCTAGTTCAGAAGACCTTTTCCAATGCCAGTTGCCAACTCCTAACCAAATTGTTACATTCTAACAATAATATATGTTACATGTTGTTTACTAGACATTGGGGAGGTCCTCCTATAGTAACCAGAGACACATCACATATACCTCATTTATAGATCACATTGTGCAGTTTTTTCTCCTATTTTTGCTGAACATAGGCCTCCTTTGATCTCCAGCCATTGACTGTGTGCATGTTTATTCAACGGCAGTGATCTCCAGCCATTGGATGTGTGTATGTTTAACCCAACAACAGTGATCACTCACATTCTCATGGATGGCTCTTCGGTTGGAAGGCTGGACGAGGACCTTGTGGCCAGCATGGACGATCTCTTTAACGTGGCGAGGAGCCAGGGGCGCCCGTCTCTCCCACACGTTGATGTCCTCACGCCGGATGGCCATGACGCTCTTGTGATGCTCATAGCGCCTCTGGCCACAGAGGCAGCTCCTCGTCCCTCTAGCCTGGTGTCTTAGGAGTCGCAACATGGCTATACCTCACTGCTTTAGACAAGAGTGAGAGGGACGAGCCAGTCAAATATTCAGTGATAAATTATCTGCCACAAAATTATCAGACAAAGTATGACATTCACTGCATCCAAATAGAGGAGAGCTTCAAACAGAGGCCATGTAAAATGTCTGGTTTAGTCTGCTAGGAGGCAGGTTGCACAACAGCCAGCGGAAATGCCTGGTTTAGTTAGGAAAGGCTAGAAGATTTTAACGACAGCAACACACACACACTCCTACAAGATGGTTGTACTTGCAATGCTGATTGAATACTCTGTCACCCATCAAATAATTCGTCTGATTTCTGCAAGGCACCTTAACCACATTACATGATCTTTCAAAAGGTTTGATTGATAGATTAGACAATTACACAGTCCTATAGACAACCACCTCACCCCTGAGGGATATGAAATTAGCAGACTGCACTTTTTGAATAAGTAACCTACAGTAGGCTAGCCCACCAGAGGAGAAACCTAAAGGACACAAAACAATAATCTAGCAAGCCAACACTACCGGCAGACAACATGTAGAGATAACGTTAGCTATTACAATTTCAATTGCACGATGGGAGCCAAAACACACTCAAATGACAGACATGGATTTTCGGATGTGTAATGAGCACTAAAACCTTATCAAAACGATATATTTATATCGTCAACAGGCCTATCGGGTCCGCACTCTCATCGGCAAAATGTCCATAAGCACATTTAGACTAATGGCATCGGGTCGAACTCGACTGATAGTTCGCTAAACTAAGTAAAAGGTATTGGATACTGTAGTAAACATTGTGAGACAAACTACAATTAGCATATTTACTCACCTCGAATACTCGAGGAAAGTGTAAACAAATGACAAGTATATCTAACCCACCTTTCTATAACTAGCTAACAGTTACTTTCGCAAACAGATGTCCGATATGCAATGTGGCGGAAGTCTTTCTAGGTGCACAAAGGTAGCCTAGAGTGTCGTTCAGAGGTGACAGGAATATGGCGTGGATGGGATACACAGCACAGTGAATATTGCGATGTAGGCTGTGACCTGCGGAATTCGTAGATATATAAATCAGATAAGGTTATAATGACAGTGGCCATGCCTTACCAGTCAGTGTAATGGATGATATGCGAGGGGAGGGGAGGGGGTAACTGCTGAATTTCCCCAGGTTGCTCCCACCAATCCCATCGCAACGCAAAGGATCGGCCTCTTGTCCTTGTACTTAACTTCTTCTTCGTGGGGTTTATCGGCGGTTGGCATCCAATGTTACGGTGCATTACCGCCACCTACTGTACTGGAGTGTGGGCCAGGGACAGGGGGAAACTAAATCCTAGCTGCCAGCCCCGTTGCTCTTAAAAAAGATAACAAAATATTTGAGACTATATCTAATGACGTTCTACTCAATATACTGTAGCAACCCACAGAGACAGCTGTGTGTTATGAGTTATGCTGTTCATTTGGGGAGAGGAGCACTGCAAGTTTAAGACCATGCTTAGCCATTGTTCCCTCTCTTACGTTTGGTATTAACAAGAGATGGTCACTGTTGTTTTATATTGTGATCTTGATTTATTTGGTGTAGGCAATGGCCAAACAGTAGCCTGTATTGAGTTGGGTTAATAAACCGGGAATTCATAAACTCAAGCCTCTGTCTGGACATTTGTTAATTTATGATCTAGCCAGGTCATTACAATACTCTTTAAACTAATTTCCTGTATCCCCTTCTCCCTCACTAGATCTCAGCCTCTCTCTTTCCTTCTGATACTGCCCACACTGTAGCAATACAGTACATGCTGCACAGTCTCTGTTTCCTGGCAATAATCACAATTTCCTGTTGGATGCTTTCCTTTCAAATTTAAGGACTTATTCAACTGGCTGTGTCCCACCCTTAATCTTGTAAAAATAGCCTCCTCTCTTCTGTCCCTTCCTGCCATCCTCCCTGACTTTTCTCTGTACTTGAAATATATACCTGCCCTTAGTATCTCTATTCCACTGCTCCATCACTGTCCATATCAGTCTTTTTGCCTCTGCCTTGCTCATTGAAACTACAACATCAACATCCCCACTTCTAAGTGCTTGTTTAGCAAGTACATCAACTGTCTCGTTCCTCTCCACCCCCACATGGGCTGGGACCCAAATAAATCTTATCTGTGTACCCATCTGTCTAATCCTGGCATGGGTTTGTAGCACCTCATAAAGCAGGTCCTGTCTGCTACGTGACTTAAAGGACTGGAGACTCATCAACACTGCACATGAATCAGAGCAAATAACTACTCTGTCTGGTTTGACTTCCTCCATCCACTGCAAGGCCAACAGTATGGCCATCAGCTCTGCTGTATTTACAGCCAGATGATCTGCTGTATATATATCCTGCACTACAAATGCTGACCCAGTACGTCCTTGGATCTTTTGAACCATCTGTGTAAATGGCCACAAAATCCTGATACCCAGTATCCAGACATATCTTAAACAAATCAGATGGATCAACAGCCTCCCTGTCTTTCTGTAGTCTCTCCATCACTTCTAGATCAACTACTGGAGGCGGGAGTAGCCATAGTGGGTTCACAGCTATCATTAGACTTAACTCCCTTCCATACAGTCCCATCTCCTTCGCTTGGGAATTACCCACCCACCCAAAGCTTGTGTTCTGTCTTCGGTCATGTTCCCAGCATGCCTGTAAAATCTATTTTTCAGGATGAGACACCCCATGTCCCTGTAGGTTGACCCAATAATTAATTGCCAGCTGCTGTCTCCTAATCTGCAATGGCATATCCCCCATCTCCACCTGTAGTGCAGCCACTGGGGACATCCGAAATACCCCACTATATATTCGGAGTCCTTGTCCCTGTATGACATTTAGCCTTTCCAATGATGTCCGGGCTGCCGAACCATACGCTCTAATGCCATAATCTATTACAGATCAGATTAATGCAACATACATGGTCCTCATTGAGGAACGCCCAGCCCCCCACTCCTTCCTCGTCAGACAGGATCAATGCAACATACATGGTCCTCAATGAGGAACGCCCAGCCCCCCACTCCTTCCCCGTCAGACAGCGCATCACATTTAGCACCTTCTTACACTTTCCCACCCCTCTCTCAATGTGTTCTGCCCAGGTTAGTCTAGTGTCAAAGTATACCCCAAGGAACCTGAAGGCCACAACCTCTCCAAGTTTCTCCCATATAACCTCAAGCATACCTCTTCTCTCACCTTCCTCCTTGTAAAGAACACTGTCTGAGTTTTCTCTACAGAGAACCTGAATCCCCACCGCTCTACCTCATCAATTGCTTCCTGTACCTTCCTGACTATGTATGGCACATTTCTTCCATAAGGGCCCATCATCTGCAAATAACAACCTCCCAATATCGGTATGTAACCTGAAAGTAAACATCATTGATCATGATTGAGAACAACAGAGGACTAATAACTCTCCCCTGTGGTATGCCATTATCCACCAGGTAACTGCTTGATAGAGACTTCCCCACCCTCACCTGGATAGACCTTCCAAACAGGAAATCTTTTATCCAGTTGTATGTTCTTCCTCCTACCACGATAATATCAAGCTTGATTAACAATCCCTCCTTCCACATCATATCATACACCTTCTCCACATCAAAAAAGACAGCTACAACAGTCTCATTCTTCACCTGAGCGTCCTGACCTCTGCTTCTAAGCAGAGCAGTGGGTCCATAGTTCCCCTTCCCTTCCTGAACCCAATCTGATGTGGCGATACTAGCACCCTGATCTCCAGGAAGGAAGTTAGCTTCTCCGTAATCACACGTTCGATAATCTTACATACACGTGATGTTAAAGCTATTGACCAATAGCTTGTTGGCCTCGTTGGGTCCTTCCTTGGCTTCCGGATTGGTACCACTACTGCCTCCTTCCAACTGCCTGGTAGTTTCCCCTCCTCCCACACTGTGTTTTACAACACTACCGACCCGTAGCACTCACGTCTGTAGCCATGAACTGCTTTGAAAGGCTGGTCATGGCTTACATCAACACCATTATCCCAGAAACCCTAGACCCACTCCAATTTGCATACCGTCCTAACAGATCCACAGATGGTGTAATCTCTACTGCACTCGACACTGCCCTTTCCCACCTGGAGAAAAGGAACACCTGTGTGTGAATGCTATTCATTGACTACAGCTCAGCGTTCAACACCATAGTGCTCTCAAAGCTAATCAATAAGCTAAGGACCCTGGGACTAAACACCTCCCTCTGCAACTGGATCCTGGACTTCCTGACGGGCCGCCCCCAGGTGGTGAGGGTAGGTAACAACACATCCGCCACGTTGATCCTCAACACAGGGGATCCCCAGGGGTGCGTGCTCAGTTCCCTCCTGTACTCCCTGTTCACTCATGACTGCACAGCCAGGCACGACTCCAACACCATCATTAACTTTGCCAATGACACAACAGTGGTAGGCCTGATCACCGACAACGACGAGACAGCCTATAGGGAGGAGGTCAGAGACCTAGCCATGTGGTGCCAGGACAACAACCTCTCCCTCAATGTTATCAAGACAAAGGAGATGATTGTGGACTACAGAAAAAAGAGGACCGAGCACGCCCCCATTCTCATCGTTGAGGCTGTAGTGGAGCAGATTGAGAGCTTCAAGTTCCTTGGTGTCCACATCACTAACAAACTAACATGGTCCAAGCACACCAAGACAGTCGTGAAGAGGGCACGACAAAACCTATTCCCCCTCAGGACACTAAAAGGATTTGGCATGGGTCCTCAGATCCTCAAAAGGTTCTACAGCTGCTCCATCGAGAGCATCCTGACTGGTTGCATCACTGCCTGGTATGGCAACTGCTCGGCCTCCGACCGTAAGGCACTACTGAGGGTAGTGCGAACGACCCAGTACTGGGACCAAGCTTCCTGCCATCCAGGACCTCTATACCAGGCGGTGTCAGAGGAAGGTCCTAAAAATTGTCAAAGACTCCAGCCACCCTAGTCATAGACTGTTCTCCCTTTTACCGCATGGCAAGCGGTACCAGAGCACCAAGTCTAGGTCCAAAAGGCTTCTAAACAGCTTCTACCTTCTAAGACTCCTGAACATCTAATCAAATGGCTTCCCAGACTATTTGCATTGCCCCTCTCCTCCTTTTTTACACCGCTGCTACTTTCTGTTGTTATCATCTATGCATAGTCACTTTAATAACTCTACCTACATGTACATATTACCTCAACTAACCGGTGCACCCGCACATTGACTCTGTACCGGTACCCCGTTGTAAATAGTCTTGCTATTGGTATTTTACGGCTGCTCTTTAATTACTTGTTACATTTATTTCTTATTCTTATTCATTTTTTTTTAAACTGCATTGTTGGTTAGGGGCTCGTAAGTAAGCATTTCAATGTAAGGTCTACACCTATTGTATTCGGCGCATGTGACTAATAAAATTTGATTTAAAGTACTTTTGGGTGTCATGGAAAATGTATGGAGTAAAAAGTACATTATTTTCTTTAGGAATGCAGTGAAGTAAAAGTAAAAGTAGTCAAAAATATAAGTAGTAAAGTAAAGTACAGATACCCCCAAAAAACTACTTAAGTAAAGATACTTTCAAGTACTACTTAAGTACTTTGCACCTTAGCTAGATACCAGAGTGAGGTCCAAGACAAACTCTTTCATTGCGGCTACATCAATCCATCATTCAGGCACACCAGATCTTTCATTTCTATCAGATTTTCCATCACTTGGCCATTCCCCCCAAGTGATGGACCACATTACATTACTTCTATCCTGGCCTTCCACCCTCTTCAGCACTTCTAGGTCCAATATCTGACACGGATTATAGTAGTTCACTACCACTATCACCCCTCCTCTCAACCTCACCTCCACCACTACATATTCCTGTTCAATACCTCTGCCTAGCACCCTGTAGGGAAGTCCTTGATTTATGAAGATGCCCCCCCACCCTACATCTCAGTCTCTACGAAACGCTACATATCACTGTATGATAAACTCCACATTCGGTTTGAGCCATGTTTCCTGCACACATATCACATCAGGCTTAGCTTGCATATCTACAATGAACTGCTTGAACTGCTGCCCATTAGCCAACAGGCTTTGAGCATTCTATTATAGTACTACCACCATAACTAAGATCCAGTAATATATGACTCCACCCTCGGCGGATTAAGGTCATCTTGAACTTCTTCCCATGTCAACCCTGTCATTCTCAGATGTCTCCCAGCAGCTTTCACTATTAGCTGAATCCTCTCTGTTTTAGACTCTACTTTAGCAGTGCTATTGATAACTCTTGCTATGAACGTCACCAGCTTTCTCTTATCTATGTATACCATATCGCCGCCCACCTGCCCCGTAATCTAGACGCTCCTACCCATCTCTCCCTTAAATCTGTATCTCCCTGGGCCTGGACCATCCTCATTGCATCAGCATTCTCTCCACTCTCACTTGTTGCACCTCTACTGCCTGCGTCATAGCCTCACACCCACTATATGCCCCACTACGAGCACCTGCTTGTCCTTCACGTAGCCGTCAAAGTATTATGACTACAGACGGCATTCCCAAAAAGAATGGTCCATGCTATCCGGGATTCTTAGGAAGTCCCAAGGATCCCAGATAGTACTGAGATAAGAGGAATCGTGCCTAGCTGATGAACTACAGTCTACAGAGTTTTAGAACCACAGTTTTGTAATCTATTCTCTTTAAATGAACTCAGCGGTGAGAGACAAATCTCCCACATACACTACCGTTCAAAAGTTTGGGGTCACTTAGAAATGTCCTTGTTTTTTTTTTAAAGGCCGGATGCCGGAGTCACTTCTTCACTGTTGACGTTAAGACTGGTGTTTTGCGAGTACTATTTAAGGAAGCTGCCAGTTGAGGACTTGTGAGGCGTCTGTTTCTCAAACTAGACACTCTAATGTACTTGTCCTCTTGCTTAGTTGTGCACCGGGGTCTCCCACTCCTCTTTCTATTCTGGTTAGAGACAGTTTGTGCTGTTCTGTGAAGGGAGTAGTACACAGCATTGTATGAGATCTTCAGTTTCTTGGCAATTTCTTGCATGGAATAGCCTTCATTTCTCAGAACAAGAATAAACTGACGAGTTTCAGAAGAAAGTACTTTGTTTCTGGCCATTTTGAGCCTGTAATCGAACCCAAAAATGCTGATGCACCAGATACTCAACTAGTCTAAAGAAGGCCAGTTATATTCCTTCTTTAATCAGTACAACAGTTTTCAGCTGTGCTAAAATAATTGCAAAAGGGTTTTCTCATAATCAATTAGCCTTTTAAATTGATAAACTTGGATTAGCTAACACAATGTGCCATTGGAACACACGAGGGATGCTTGCTGATAATGGGCCTCGGTACGCCTATGTTGATATTCCACAAACAAATCTGCCGTTTCTAGCTACAATAGTCATTTACAACATTAACAATGTCTGCACTGTATTTCTGATCAATTTTATGTTATTTTAATGGGGAAAAAATTAGCTTTTCTTTCAAAAACAAGGACATTTCTAAGTGAAGCAATAAGACCTAAGGGGGTGTGGTATATGGCCAACATACCACAGCTAAGAGCTGTTCTTATCCATGGCGCAACGCAGAGTGCCTGGACACAGCCCTTAGCCGTGGTATATTGGCCATATATCACAAACCCCCGAGGTGCCTTATTACTATTATAAACTGGTTACCAACATAATTAGAGCAGTAAAAATAAATATTTTGTCTTTCCAGTGGTATATGATCTGATATACCACAGCAGTCAGCCAATCAGTATTCAGGGCTCAATGCACCCAGTTTTTAAAATAGAATAGAGCATTTCCTTTGTAGTCCATTTGGTTAGAACTGAAATTACTTGAATTTCTGCCTATCCCCTTACATCCCCAGAAACACAAGTGTTGAGAGGCACATGCTGGATAGAGAGCAATTTGGGGTTAAATGCCTTGATTAAGGGCACAACGGCAGTGGTTTGTACAGGATCATTCACTGTCCACCTTTAGGGCTATATCTGGTACCAGACCATGGTACAGACATTTTTCTCACAATTCATGACACACTTGCCCACAAATGAAGTAGTAGTCGTGTGTGTGTGTGTGTGTGTGTGTGTGTGTGTGTGTGTGTGTGTGTGTGTGTGTGTGTGTGTGTGTGTGTGTGTGTGTGTGTGTGTGTGTGTGTGTGTGTGTGTGTCGCATGAGGCAGGCTTAGGCTACATGTCATGATATCATTATCAAAAATGCCATACAGACATGTCACATTCTCTCATGTTTGCTCAAAACAAAAAGTAAAAACATTGGCCCATTCACTGATAGGCCTAATTGAATAATGCACCACCTTATTCCTAATTCTTCTTTATAATACGGTGAATATCCTAACTGAAGAATAACCTATGATCCATCAACAAATGTAAGATCAGTTGTATAGAATTAAAAGCTATAACCTGGGAGGTCAAACCTGGATATACAGTGCATTCGGAATGTATTCAAACCCCTTCACTTTTTCACATTTTGTTATGTTACAGCCTTATTCTAAAATGGATTAAATCGTTTTCCCCCCTTATCAATCTACACACAATACCCCATAATGACAAAGCAAAAACAGGTTTAGACATTTTTGCAAATATCTTAAAAATAAAACTGAAATATCACGTTTACATTAGTATTCAGACCCTTTACTCAGTACTTTGTTGAAGCAGCTTTGGCAGTGATTACAGCCTTGAGTCTTCTTGGGTATGACACTACAAGTTTGGCACACCGGTATTTGGAGAGTTTCTCTCTTTCTTCTCTGCAGATCCTCTCAAGCTCTGTCAGGTTGGATGGGGAGAGTTGCTGCACAGCTATTTTCAGGTCTCTCCAGAGATGTTCGATCGGGTTCAAGTCCGGGCTCTGGCTGGGCCACTCAAGGACATTCAGAGTTCAATCTTGGTTTCATCAGACCAGAGAATCTTGTTTCCCTT
The DNA here is from genome assembly GCF_029448725.1 of Salvelinus fontinalis. Classification (NCBI taxonomy): domain Eukaryota; kingdom Metazoa; phylum Chordata; class Actinopteri; order Salmoniformes; family Salmonidae; genus Salvelinus; species Salvelinus fontinalis. Next base: position 10,234,954 of record NC_074669.1, read on the forward strand.
GGCAAACTCCAAACGGGCTATCATGTGCCTTTTACTAAGGAGTGGCTTCTTTCTAGCCACTTTACCATAAAGGCCTGATTAGTGGAGTGCTGCAGAGATGGTTGTACTTTTGGAAGGTTCTCCCATCTCCATAGTGGAACTCTGGAGAGCTGTCAGAATGACCATCGGGTTCTTGGTCTTCTCCCTAACCAAGGCCCAATTGCTCAGTTTGCTCAAAATGTCTGCAGCATTGAAGGTCCCCAAGAACACAGTGGCCTCCATCATTCTTAAATGGAAGAAGTTTGGAACCACCAAGACTCTTCCTAGAGCTTGGAAGAGTAACTCTGGAGCGTTGTCAGAGTGACCATCGGGTTATTGGTCACCTCCCTAACCAAGGAGCTTATCCCCCAAATACTCAGTTTGCTCAAAATGTCTTGGTGGTTCCAAATTTCTTCAATTTAAGAATGATGGAGGCCACTGTGTTCTTGGGGACCTTCAATGCTGCAGACATTTTTTGGTACCATTCCCCAGATCTGTGCCTCTACACAATCCTGTCTCGGAGCTCTAAGGACATTTCCTTCCACCTCATGGCTTGGTTTTTGCTCCGACATACACTATCAACTGTGGGACTTTATATAGACAGGTGTGTGCCTTTCCAAATCATGTCCAATCAATTGAATTTACCACAGGTGGACTCCAATCAAGTTGAAGAAACCGCTCAAGGATGATCAATGGAAACAGCATGCACCTGAGCTCAAGTTCGAGTCTCATAGCAAAGGGTTTGAATACTTATATAAATAAGGTATATTTAAAAATATATATATATACATTTGCAAACATTTCTTAAAAACTGTTTTCACTTTGTCATTAGGGGGTATTGTGAATAGATTGATGAGGATTTTTTATATTCTATCCATTTTAGAATAAGTCTGTAACGTAACAAAATGTGGAAAAAGTCAAGGGGTCTGACTACTTTCTGAATGCACTGTTAACCTGCATGCATGGAAGTCATTTCAGGTTGGAATCCTGAGCCTGCATTACTTTGGATTGTTAGTGAGCGGCAAGGTCAGGTAATGTTGCCTTTCAGTGAAATGCAAATGGGACCTTTTTCCCTAATAAAACAAATTTAAACATTTTGCCAAGATGTTCGCAGTTGACTCGTATTTGCAGAAGAGTATTGTTTCATCGTAGCCTATTTGGCTACAAGGGTCAACAGGTAGAATCGTATTTCTCAATACTATCCACAAGAGGGGGTAGCTGTCCTAAAGATTTAGGCTATAGCTTTTCTAGCCTACATGCATGACCTTGCATGCAAGCCTACACCCCTGAGGCTATAGAAGTGTTTTCCTACATTTACAACTCACCATTATGGTAAGATCCTTGGTTAAAGGCAAATAAATAAACCCCAATCTTCGTTTTATAAAGAAAAAAAATGAAACGGATGATGATGATTATTATTATCAAAATACTTCCCTTTACCATCACGGGAATCGTTTGGCCCATGTATGTCCATTTCTAAATAATCCAATATATGGAATTCATTTTTCTTAAACATGTCAGACACAATATGACATATACACAGATTCATTTTATTGTCATTATTTTATTTTCATAACTTACATGATTTAGTATGTGCAGCTGCTTAACAATGTAGCCTATACGTGTCATAGACGTAGTTTTTTTGCCAAACTTTCAGTGTTGGGGAAGCTAGTCAGAAAATATAGTTTACCAAGCTACCAATTACTTAAGTTAAGCTACACTAAAGCTACCCTTAAGATAAATATAGTTTACTTAACTGAAGTTACATCGAACCTACTTTGTGAAAAACTATCATATGTAAATCTGAAATGCATGTCATGCAGTACAAATTGCAAGAAGTGATCACATTGGGGTTAACAAAATGTGTACTTAAACTGATCTAGACTTAAACCCATCTGTTGGCAAAAAAAGGAAATGATTGCCTACTTCAACCATATTTTATTTTAGCAAAAAAGTAGTGTGTCGTTCCAGTAGTTAACTGCACCGCTATATGGCACAAAAAAATAAGTAATTAACTACTTAAAACACTACCTAGATTTGAATTTAGGTCAACTACCACCAAGCCTATGCAAAATGTAGTTAACTAGTTGAACTACATGAAATTCGCTATTCCCCAACACTGAAAACGTTGCATATACACAAATGTTGGCAAATCATGTAACTTTAGCAAGGGCATCATACAAAACGGGGTAGGCTACCACACTCATCACAACAAAAAATAATTTGTATATAGTCTTCAATTATTCTCTTAAATTATTTGTGTTACAATTTCAAATAAATATTGACATTTTACAGTAATCCTGAGATTTAAAGAAAACAACAGTATAATGACATTATAATGTAAAATTCAAGGAAAATATGTACTAATAGAATGGTCCTGTAAGTCGCTCTGGATACGAGTCTGCTAAATGACTAAAATGTAAATGTCCACAACATCTTCTAAACTCGCACGCTTATTTCCAGAATTGAGCAAATAAGCGTAAAGGCGCAACGGCTGGCGTTTTAGCTCCGTAACTTTTTAGTGAGTTTCGCATGTGACGAGAGTGGTAGGGGATTTGGAGCCAGAGAGATCATGTAGTTTTCGGATGTGCTTTTTCAGGTCAAAGTTCCGGCAGAATCCCTTGCCGCAAGTCGGGCACGTGAATGGCTTCTTGTCATTGTGCGTGTGCATGTGGAACGTCAGGTTGTACACTTGGTGGAAGGCCTTGTTGCAGATGTTGCACTTGAACTGTTTCTCGCCACTATGCGTCAATTTGTGGTTCTTGTAGTTACCTTGAAAAGCAATGTAAAAAAGAAAGTGGATGTCAACAATATTGTAAAGAGTCAGTGCCACAGTTAGTTGTCAATTCCGTTTTAAGCCAAGTCATCCATTGTATATTTAGTCTGAGTTGAAATGAGCAACATACATTTAGTTCTGAACGGAATCAATATATTTTCCTCAAAGCAGAATAAATCATATTATATCCAGATATTGCAAAGAAATAATCGCATAATAGAAATAATCACATAATCCAAAACACTTGAATAGACTAACATTCTTTCTCTCACCTTTTTGATGAAATCCTTTACCGCAGAACTCACAGATGAAGGGTTTGTAACCTGCATGGATTCGTGTGTGTGTGTTAAGAGTTGAACTCCGGTTGAACGCTTTTCCACACTGGTTGCATTTATGAGGCTTTTCCTGTGAAGGGCATATGTAGAAATTATTATGATTTTAGAAACGTATTATTTGGGATCCAACGAAAACTGTACAGTAAAATTGGTAAATAGAATAACCTACGCTATATACTTTTCAATAAGATTGTGTATATAGGCCTACAAGTGAACGTTAAAAACAATATACAGTTCAACACCAGGCCACAATATGAATATAGCTTGAAATACAATCATGGCATTGACGCGTTGTTCTATAACATTTTTAAAGATGTAGCCCTATTTTGTGCTTTTTCTATAGCTTAAACAAATAGCACATCGCGTGATTGTGAACGGCTTTGGGTATGATGATGATGATGATGATTGAATAGAATACCTGAGTATGAATAATTTTGTGGCGACAAAGGGTGCTTGCTTGTCGAAATCCCTTGCCGCATACTTTGCAGACGAATGGTCTCGCTCCGGTGTGCACGGGCATGTGGCGCGTTAAATTGTAGTGGGCATTGAATACCTGTGAATATAAATATATATAATTATAAAATGAACAATGCTTTAAAAATCAAGCAGGCCAGTAAGGCAGAGACCACCACATGTACGAAATGTATGTTCTTACCTTTCCGCAAACCTCGCAGGTGAATACTTTGGGTTTGCCGCTTGCGCAAGCACTGTTCAATTTGGAAGAGCCCTTGAATAGTTTGTCGGATAGAATCTGTGCGCTCTCTTTCATGTAGTGATGGAGTTGAGTTTGGGAAATGTCTTTAAATGCAACTCCGGATGGGTATCTGTCTGTGCAGTGAGACACTTTATTTTTCTCCGCGAGAAAAGCTCTCTGGCGCGCATGTTGCAGCGGAGTGTTGAGAAAGTAGGAGGCCATGGGGTGGATGTTTACGATGCTGGCCGGGGGTGGGCACGCACTCTCCCCGCAGTTCAGGTAGCACACGGCCCCCATGGCATGAAAAGACGACTGGTTCACCACCCGCGGTCGAAAGAGTTTGTATTGTCCCACCGACGGGCTCACATCTGGTTGTTCGTTCTTATAGTTCAAACCAATGCCCACCAACTCATTTGAATTATATGAGGAAGCCTCAAATTGGCTCGTATCTAATCCATTAATATTTAGTTTATGACCCGGTTCGTATGCCAGTGGCACGAATGGTATCATGCAATGTAGTGATGATGAAGTCATGTTGAGCGCTTGCTTCGGGTCTGCTTCAGGCCTACCCACCGGAGTGTGATGGAACAGGTTGGGGAAGGGTATCGACTTTGGCTCGGGCGTCCTGGCCATAATCCGTTCGATCGAAAAAGCGAGAGGCTTGGTGGGGGTGATCATCTTTCCGCCTGCAGTAAAGTTTTCAGTAGCCGAGGGGGAGCCGAAAATTCCCGCTGAGTGGTAGAGCGCACTGTCCATGACTTTCAAAACGACACCTTTTGGAAAGCCAGGTTAGAGCTCCTTTTGTAGATACCTTTGATTCCTTCTCACTGCCCAGCTAGAAAGGACATCATTCTGGGTCGACGCAAGCCCCCTCACTGTTCCCGTTTACGTTGATTCTGGACAATCAGCACTTATGTCTTGCGGGACTGCTCAATATGTCGTGTTGAGTCAATTGCGCAGCCAAAACCTCACCAATCGTTACCATCTAAGAAGAAAAAGTAGATAATTGCTCAATTCTCTTCCATCAATTCTCCACTTGTGGCGCCTCTACTACTGATATGGGTGCGTGTGTCACCCGCGTCGCGAACGAGGTGTTCTTTAGTGGCCAGTCTTGTTCAACTGTAAAGTGTTTGGCAAATCTGAGGTCCCCTTGTGGCTTCATGTGACATCATTTGAAATCGCACAAGACGACGGGCGCTGTGTGGGGTCAGAGGATGTCAGCATTTGACATATTTTTTCGCTCATCATATACAGTATTTGTGGTTACCTGTATTCCTTTTTACGCATGCAACAATATAATAGGCATTGGTTTTACGAATGGGTGATTGCAATATTGGTCTATCCATATTATGCTAATCATATAGGCTATTCAAGGACATGTATTTAATAATAGATTAGACAGTAGTAGAATTATACTCTCTATAGGCCTACTATACGTACATCCAAATAAAACATTTGGTGTCCAAACCTTTATAGCAATTCACTGATAAGACAAACTTCTATTAAGAACACATTACTATCTAATCTTAATTATAGTCGATCAATTTTGATAAAATGTAAAAGCTAAGATATAACGCTACATACCTGTGATCAAGGGCCTTTGGTGCTTGTCTTAAATTATAGGCCTTTACATTTTGGGTACTGAATATAGACTTCAGTATTTACATAAAACACAAAGTTAATTTAAGTAGAACTATTCATTTTTTAGGCAGTCTGCCAGTATACAGGAGGGGGCTCAAGGTGAGAACCATAGAGATCTTATTAAATTAATAATTGTTCTAATTCTATTGTGAGAACGGTGTCCTATGTGTTATACCAAACCCACCAAAGCTGCGGAGTGTGCACGCGGTGAGTGGTGAGCTCCATAAGTGCCTCAAGGACTATAGAGAGTTTGAGCAATCAACAGAGGTGTACCCTACTTTGTATCAGCGCAATAAATACTCTAGCAAATATAGAGTAATGAAAGCTGTACCCTGTTCCGGGCGAAATGACATTGGTAATACGGTGGAACGTTTCATCTGGGCGTATCCAGACGGATGCTCAATGACAATCATGACAATAAGAAAAGGTAAATATGCGCATTGATTGAACATTTCTTCAGTTACAGCAATCTTTATTCAGACTTAGGTCCACAGTGTTTGATTTCTTTCAGTTTAAATGAAAAAATATAGGCTACATTGAGAAATTAATGATGAAGGAATTTCACCGACTATAAAGAGATCGGCCTATAAATAGATATACAATAATATATTAACGTTGTTTTTCTTCTAATTTAAGTAGCACAAAAAGTAACAATACATTATTATTATTATTGTTATTGCATAATTATTGGAGTAATGATTAGTGCTATTAAAAATATATACAATATTGTCGAAATTCATAAGTGACTATATTTTAAGTTGATTTCTGGTTAAAGTGCTATCTGTTTGGTGTTAAATAGCCTATAGCTTTAAGAGATATAGCGGGATGAATTCTGCTGTTCGAATTTCTTTCTGTTGAAAATTTTGGAGACCTGACAAACCCATATGGCTTGGCTTTGCTTTTCATTAATGCGGTGGGATTTAGACCCATACATCTTTCATAGAATTATAAATTACGCGTCATCAGTTGAATGACGTTAAAATCTTGTATAATTACACCAAGTTTGGGTTTAAATTTGCGTTAATCCCGTGTTTTATTTTCCTTAAATTCTTAGTCTATGGCATGAAGAGAATACGATACTGCTCACTTCTATTGCAAGGATCATTTAGGTAAATCAATGAGAACGCAGCTCAGGTATAAACAGTGATGCATAATAATAGACTAATAATAATAGGCTAGTAATAATAATACTACTAACAATAATAACAACAAGAATAATAAGTCTAAGTATAGCCGATAAATGTTTTCAGTCTATAGGCCTACATGGTTTACCATTATCATTAGGCATATTATTAATCTCAATGCATAAGTATGATTAAAAATAGCATATATAATTAGATATGATTTACCTTTCCTGTTAAGCTAAACGTTACTGAATCATTGCTAAAATAAATTACACTTCACCAATATAATGTAAGGTTAGACCTATATGCTGAAAGACAAATTATTATCAGATGTGTAACGAAAATGAATAGGCATAACTGCAGGAGAACCTTTCTTTTAATATGGGAAAGAATCGTTTCTGTTGTGAAAATGCAATGCTCCAGACCAAAACTAGCCTATAGGCCTATTATTTATTTTTTAATACACCTCCTTCAGTAGACTACTATTAGGCATATTTTGAAAATGAACCCATATTGCTTATAGCCCTTTCTATAATGTAGTAGTGTAGCCCAATTCATATTGTCTTATGATTATTTTTAGCAAAAAAAAACATTGAACCTAGGCTGACTTAAGCCTTCACAAATTATAATACTGCCTCAATCATCAACTAACCGACCATTAACTAATGTGTAATTAGATTCTGTCAGTAATGAATAGCCTTCATATGGGGATATTCTGATTGGTTAAGTCCCCGGCAGAACGACGTGATGCTAGCGGAGACAGACGGACAGCTGGACGTGGGCAGAGGTTGCCTGATGCTCACTTCTCCCCATCACTTGCATTTATTTTGAAAATATGAAAACTCAACGAAAACACAATGTGTGTGTGTCATGTTGTATAGTCTGCCCATGCTAAAATTGAACAGATGATTCGTTGAATTGAGGTTGTCATGTCTCAATAAATTTACCAGTTCGGAAATTCAGATAATTTTGAGAACAAAACAAAATAGCTATTAGGCTTTATTCAATATTAAGCCAACATATGACAGTCAATGTCGAGATCAAGATGGAGTCTATACTAACAAAACTATAAACTGATGGCAAATAGTTTGTCACAACTTGTAAGAACTTCACAATTTGTATATTAGGTAATGGTATATGATTTTTGAAGAACACAACTTAAATGTTTATATATTTTGCATTACTCAATTGTTTGTTTTTGTTGTGATATAAGTATTTTAGCAAAGAATATAGATCTTTAAAATATGTATAGCTCCATTTACTAATTTGAGAGTGTTAGATTTCCCCAGCTCTGTCCACCACCTGAACAATAAAAGGATCCTTATTACAAATTTGGCTGTTAATATAGCTTATGGAGAAATTCAGGACACCATGATTGCTTTAAAAACACTTTAATTCTAACACTTAGAACATTCACACCTGAATAAAAACAGGTGCACAGAAGACAATAGAAATATATTTCCTATATTGTTGCCCATTCGTTTTGTCTTTGAACTCCACAAACTCATTGAAATATTACAGTTAAGACATCAATTCAGATTCAAAACATAATTCACTCTATCAATCAGCTTTAGCCTATTGGACACAGCTTTGAATGTATATTGTGTCCAACTCTTGTGAAGGATAACACACTCAAGCATAGCCTAAATACATTAAATGACAATGTAGCACTTTAGCCAATGAATTACATTCATACAGTAGAGCATAAATATATGTATATTGGCTGTATCATCGCTCTTTCAGGGTGATTATGTAAGAACAACCTCAATGTCCTCATAAGCACCCTGAAATGTACTCATGTCCTCACAATGCACTTTGTACATTTACCACAGAATGGACCTGCAATTGGCGAGACCTCTGAAACCTGTTTCAATTGGCATGATTGTATCTAGGTAACCATAAGAACACAACTTGTTTCTTTTTTCTTGATCTACATCACTATTAAAATAAAGTACAAAGAAACCAACAAACAAATTAAATAAACAAACGGAAACTGCACTGAAGGCTACCAGTTGGCGACCACTGAGCTGTACTGACATCATTATCATTATGGCTGTGAAGGTAGCCACTACTGGAGTAAGTGGGGGAGGGGGGATCACAACGATGGATGTTTTCATCATAGACTTAAGTGTGTGTTCTACAAGCCCTCCATCTCCTTCTGTTGCACACACACACACACACACACACGTAATCTCCACCCCTCCCATCTCCTGTACACCTACATGCACACTTCCCATTTCAGTCTATATGCGAGGGCCACCAGACTTGGCGCTATAGGGAGAGGTTCACCCATCCTCCTCATCACTGTCCCTCATGGTGATGCCTTGGAGACCGTCGCCGGCCTTGACCGCCATGGTGGCCTCCTCTACGGTGAGGCGGTTGTAGACGGTCTCATAGCTCTTGTTGTTCAGGGTTCCATCCAGGACTCCTTGGAGCCGGAAGTCTCGGTAGGTCTTCTGTGGGTGAAACCAAACAGAAAAACACAGAACATGGAGGTGTCTCTCAATGGGAAACCGAGACTGAGTGTGAATGGTCAGAACAGAATAGACTGTCAGGTTTGAATGGTGGAACAATAGCCTGTTGTGTGCTGAGTAGTGGAACTGAACAGATTTGGACAAAGGCAAGACTCAAGGCCACTGTGGTCTTCTTCAATAGGTCCATCCAAATTGGGCTCCAATGTCTGAGTGTACTCAATCTAGGTGCCAATAACTGTTCATATTTAAAATGTAAATATACTTTTTTTGACCAGGGAGTCATACTGAGACCAAGGTCTTTTTTTTTTACAGATGAGCCATGAATTACACAAAATATACACATCAAAATATAAATACAAAATGCAAGCAGAAAGAAAAACAGGGTCATGAAAAACAAACACATTCATCAGTAATAAGGTCCTCAATCAGCTTTCTGAAACATCACATTTAACAACAATTTGAAGATTGTTCCACAAATTCAGTGCAATTTAAAAAAAAATCGGATTTAACTAACTCAGTAGAGACCAGTTATCCATCCCTGAGACCAGGTGTGGTAACTCATATCTCTAAAGATTAGTAATGACAGGTACAGTGGGAGTTTTGTAAAAGGGCTTTATACTGTACATTCGGGAAAGTATTCAGTAACAAAATGTGGAAAAAGTCAAGGGGACTGAATACCTCCGAATGCACTGTAACTGAAAACATAGCAATGTATCAACCTACGTGATATCAAAGAGGGCCAACCAACTTTCTGGTAGAGAATGTAGTTGGGGGGTGGGGGGGGGGGTACTCAGTTGGGGTCTCTACTTACTGCTCAGAGTAGGATACACAATTCCATCCAATTGGCAACAGATTTTCTTGTGAATATAAAAAAATCTGCATAAACCAAAAAAAATCTAATTTTCCCACCATTGGTGTTTCCACCAAACAGAGTCAGTGTGTGATGATGCACCGGGAAAACCCTGCTCTAGCCAGCAGCTCACAGATATAGTGCGGGTAGGCTGTGCAGTTAGGCTAGTCTATAAAATTCGCTTATTATGGAAATAATATTTTTATTTGTCAAACGGCAGTCAAGGATCAATCATATCACCAAAAATAAGAACCTCGATACTTACTGGAAAGGAGCATGAAGCTCATCACCGTGCACTTTCATCCCCCTGTGAAGTTCATCAGAACTTCATCTTCAGTCTAATAGACGGCATGCTTTCTCAAGTCAGTGGGAGGACCACACACCATATCATCATTAACTCCAAGTTAACGTCCATTCTATCGTTATAATATCAATATTTAGAAATCAATATTTCCACCACCATTTCTGGCATAATTCATTTTACCGACACAAAAAGATCCCACCATGTGGAATGAACAAAGGATCTGTCTGCATTTATAACATTGTACTGAAACTTCCCGGTTTCCATCACAGCTGTTGTTATTTAAGTTAGTCTAGCCAGCTATCTAAACTTGTAGTAATCCTGGTCCGAATACCAACCGGGCACACATGGCCCCTATTGATTTTGTTAGTCACTCTCACTCAGATATCATTAACGTGACATAAGTCATGGCAAAATGTTTAGAATTGCAGGTAATTCGTTTTAAAACTTCAAAAATGACTCTCCACCCCATGGCAAAATGATTAGAACTGCTTAAACTTACTTTAATAAAACTGCAACATGTTCTCTACACTCCATGGCAGAATGTGTAGAGTTGCAGGAAATTAACTTTCTTTCTGCGCTCAAAAGGGGGGCGACTAAAGTGTTTTGCCCGCTTAAGGTCCCCAAAAGGCTAGGGCCGGCCCTGAATCAGTTACCCATCCAAGGCAGGGCCCCCTACCTACTTTCCTCCCCCATCTGATTATTAGCAGAGTGGCAGTACTCTGTCTACACTCATTGAGAGCGGGCTCCTGAGTCCTCCTGTGGTTAGAGGTTGCAGTCAAATATATATATTTTTCATACTACTTATTTAATACACTGAGTGTATAAAAGATTAGGAACCTCTGCTCTTTTCATGACATAAACAGACCAGGTGAAAGCCATGAAACCCTTTTTGATGTCACTTGTTAAATCCACTTAACATCAGTGTGGATTAAGGGAAGGAGCCAGTTTAAAGAAGGATTTGTAAGCCTTGAGACATGGAATGTGTATGTGTGCCATTCAGAGGGTGAATGGACAAGACAAAAGATTTAAGTGCCATTGAACGGGGTATAGTAGTAGATGCCAGGCACACCGGTTGGTGTCAAGAACTGCAACTTTTCACGCTATACAGTTTCCCGTGTGTATCAATAATGGTCCACCACCCAAATGACATCCAGCCAACTTGACACAACTGTGGGAAGCATTGGAGTCAACATTGGCCAGCATCCCTGTGGAACGCTTTTGACACCTTGTAGAGTACATGCTCTGAAGAATTGAGGCTATTCTGAGGGCAAAAGGAGGTGTAACTCAATATTAGGAAGGTGTTCCTAATGATTTGTACACTCAGTGTACCTACAGTATATATTTGCTTATCTATTTATTTTAGGAACCCCTCGGCTTCAGCCCATTTAAGCCTCTGCATTAATCTGGCGCTGACTAGACTAAAATGTTCAAAATCAGATATATAAAAAATAAGCATATAATTTCCCAAGTAATTATTCATAACATTATTCACAAAGCACATGATTCCATATACCTCATGTCCAACATGAAAAATGACAGTCTGGATTAGGGCTACAGCTTACTGTGAATGTTGACAGTGTACACTCACACCACAACAATGCGCGTTACCTTGACAATCTTGATGAGTGTTTTCAGCTGGTACATGTGGAGCTGAAGGTCCAGTCTGTCTGTCAGCCACGCACACACCCCCTTCATGGAGCTGGTGTACCATTGCTGTGCACAAACACACACAAAAATAGTCAGCATATACATCTATTTGAACTGAGGTACACAGTAGATAAAGCAACATGTCAAGGTACAATAATTCTATATGCTACATCTGTCATAAGCCAAATATGTGGTTGTAAGAATGAACCATGAAGTAACAGAAGATATAAGTAACAATGCTATGTTAGCGAATGTAATTTAGGTAAGCTAGATGGCTAGGGATACACTAACGGTTGTCTGGAATCTGTTAAGTGTTGTTATTACAACAGGAAATAGCAGTGGCACAACCTTGGTTTTATAAGTGGGTGGGACATAATATATATATATATATACAGAACCAGTCAAAAGTTTGGACACGCCAACTCATTCAAGGGTTTTTCTTTATTTTTACAATTTTCTACATTGTAGAGTAATAGTGAAGACATCAAAACTATGAAACAACACATATGGAATCATGTAGTAACCAAAAAAGTGTTATATATATTTTATACAGTGGCAAGAAAAAGTATGTGAACCCATTGGAATTACCTGGAGTTTTGCATAAATTGGTCATCAAATTTGATCTGATCTTCCTCTAAGACACAACAATAGACAAACAGAGTGTGCTTAAACATTCACAGTGTAGGTTGGAAAAAGTATGTGAACCCCTAGGCTAATGACTTCTCCAAAAGCTAATTGGAGTCAGCTAACTGGGGTCCAATCAATGATACAAGATTGGAGATGTTGGTTAGAGCTGCCTTGCCCTATAAAAAAACTCACAAAATTTGAGTTTACTATTCACAAGAAGCATTGCCTGATGTGAACCATGCCTCGGACAAAAGCGATCTCAGAAGACCTAAGATCAATAATTATTGACTTGCATAAAGCTGGAAAGGGTAACAAAAGTATCTCTAAAAGCCTTGATGTTCATCAGTCCACGGTAAGACAAATTGTCCATAAATGGAGAAAGTTCAAAACTGTTGCTACTCTCCCTAGGAGTGGCGGTCCTGCAAAGATGACTGTAAGTGCACAGTGCAGAATGCTCAATGAAGTTAAAAATAATCCGAGAGTGTCAGCTGAAGATTTAAAGAAATCTCTGGAACATGCTAACATTGTTGAAGAGTCTACGATATGTAAAACACTTAACAAGAATGGTGTTCATGGGAGGACACCACAGAAGAAGCCACTTCTGTCTAAAAAAAACATTGCTCCATGTCTGAAGTTTGCAAAAGAGCACCTGGATGTTCCACACTGCTACTGGCAAAATATTCTGTAGACAGATGAAACTACAGTTGAGCTGTTTGGAAGGAACACACAACACTATGTGTGGAGTAAAAAAAGGCACAGCGCACCAACAACAAAATGTCATCCAAACTGGAAAGTATGGTTGAGGGAGCATCATGGTTTGGGGCTGCTTTGCTGCCTCAGGGCCTGGACAGTTTGCAAAAATTAATTCCCAAGTTTATAAAGACATTTTGCAGGAGAATATTAGGCTATCTGTCAGCCAACTGAAGCTCAGCAGAAGTTGGGTGATGCAACAGGACAACGACCCAAAACACAGAAGTAAATCAACAACAGAATGGCTTTAACAGAAGAAAATACGACTTCTGGAGTGGCCCAGTCCGAGTCCTGACCTCAACCCGATTGAGATGCTGTGGCATGACCTCAAGAAAGCAGTTCACACCAGACATCCTAAGAATATTGCTGATCTGAAGCAGTTTTGTAAAGAGGAATGGTCTGAAATTTCTCCTGACTACAGAAAACAATTGGTTGAGGTTATTGCTGCCAGAAGGTCAACCAGTTATTAAATCCAAGGGCTCAAATACTTTTTCCACCCTAAACTGTGAATGTTGACAAGGTGTGCTCAATAAAGACATGAAAACGTATAATTGTTGGTGTGTTATTAGTTTAAGCAGACTGTGTTCGTCTATTGGTGTGACCTAGATGAAGATCAGATAACATTTTATGACCAATTTATGCAGAAATCCAGGTATTAACAAAAGGGTTCACATCCTATACTATCTATACAGCTGTACTATCTACATACCGACACTATCTACACACCTATACTATCTACACACCTACACTATCTATACACCTATGCTATCTATATGCTATACTATCCACACCTTTAAAATCTATACACCTATACCCATACTAGCTATACACCTATACTATCTACTGTAAACACCTATACCATCTATACTATCTGTTGTAAAAACCTATACTATCTACACACCTATACTATCTAATGTAAACAACTATAATAGCTATACTATCTACTGTAAACACCTATACTATCTATACACATACACTATCTATATTATCTAACGTATACACCATTGCTAACCATATACCTATACAATCTACTGTATACACCTATACTATCCATACACCTATACTATTTAAACACCTATATTATCTATTTTATACACCTATACTATCTACTGTAAACACCTATACTATCTACTGTAAACACCTATACTATCTACTGTAAACATCTATACTATCTACACACTATCTACTGTAAACACCTATACTATCTATCTATACACCTAAATTATCTACTGTATAAACCTATACTAACTATTTACCTATACTATCTACTGTAAACATATATACCATCTATACACCTACACTATCTATACGCCTATACTATTTATACACCTATATTATCTACTGTATACACCAGTACTAACTGAACTCAGAAAAAAAAGTCCCCTTTTCAGGACCCTGTCTTCTAAGATAATAACGTCACAGATCTTCATTGTAAAGGGTTTAAACATGGTTTCCCATTAAACAATTAACGAACATGCACCTATGGAACGGCCGTTAAGACACTAACAGCTTACAGACGGTAGGCAATTAAGGTCACAGGTATGAAAACTTAGGACTCTAAAGAGGCCTTTCTACAGACTCTGAAAAACACCAAAAGAAAGATGCCCAGGGTCCCTGCTCATCTGCGTGAACGTGCCCTAGGCATGCTGCAAGGAGGCATGAGGACTGCAGATGTGGCCAGGGCAATAAACTGCAATGTCCGTACTGTGAGGCGCCTAAGAGAGCATTACAGGGAGACATGATGGACAACTGTTCATCCTCGCAGTGGCAGACCACATGTAACAACACCTGCACAGGATCGGTACATCCGAACATCACACCTGCAGGACAGGTACAGGATGGCAACAACAACTGCCCGAGTTACACTAGGAACACACAATCCCTCCATCAGTGCTCAGACTGTCCGCAATAGGCTGAGAGAGGCTGGACTGAGGACTTGTAGGCCTGTTGTAAGGCAGGTCCTCACCAGACATCACCGGCAACAACTTCGCTATAGGCACAAACCCACCGTCGCTGGACCAGACAGGACTGGCAAACAGTGCTCTTCACTGACAAGTCGCAGTTTTGTCTCACCAGGGGTGATGGTCGCGTTTATCGTCGAAGGAATGAGCGTTACACCGAGGCCTGTAC
This sequence comes from Salvelinus fontinalis, assembly GCF_029448725.1. Classification (NCBI taxonomy): domain Eukaryota; kingdom Metazoa; phylum Chordata; class Actinopteri; order Salmoniformes; family Salmonidae; genus Salvelinus; species Salvelinus fontinalis. Next base: position 10,250,324 of record NC_074669.1, read on the forward strand.
TCTGGAGCGTGATCGATTTGGAGGTGGAGGGTCCGTCATGATCTAGGGCAGTGTGTCACAGCATCATCGGACTGAGCTTGTTGTCATTGCAGGCAATCTCAACACTGTGCGTTACAGGGAAGACATCCTCCTCCCTCGTGGTACCCTTCCTGCAGGCTCATCCAGACATGACCCTTCAGCATGACAATGCCACCAGCCATACTGCTCGTTCTGTGCGTGATTTCCTGCAAGACAGGAATGTCAGTGTTCTGCCATGGCCAGCGAAGAGCCCGGATCTCAATCACATTGAGCAAGTCTGGGACCTGTTGGATCGGAGGGTGAGGGCAAGGGCCATTCCCCCCAGAAATGTCCGGGAACTTGCAGGTGCCTTGGTGGAAGAGTGGGGTAACATCTCACAGCAAGATCTCACAGCAAGAATGTCTCAGTTGTTGAATCTTGTTATGTTGATACAAATATTTACACATTAAGATTGCTGAAAATAAACGCAGTTGAAAATGAGAGGACGTTTCTATTCTTGCTGATTTTATATACCTATACTATACATACGCATATACTATCTATACACCAATACTATCTACCGTAAACAATTATACTATCTAAACACATACATTATCTACTGTAAACAATCTACACACCTATAGTATCTTTACACCTTTTCTATCTATACACCTATACTATCTCGACACATATACTATCTATACACCTATATTATCTACTGTATACACCTATACACTTATACTATCTACTATATACACCTATATTATCTACTGTATACACCTATACACTTATACATCTATACTATCTATATGCCTAAACTATCTATACACCTATACTATCTACTGTATACACCTATACTATCTACTGTATACACCTGTACTATCTACACACCTGTACTAACTACTGTAAACATCTATACTAACTATACACTAATACTAACTACACATCAATATCATCTATACACCTATACTATCTACACACCTATACTATCCACTGTATACACCTATACTATCTACTGTATACACTTATACTATCTATACACCTATACCTATAATATCTACTGTATACACCTATACTATGTACACAGCTGTACTATCTACTGTAAACATCTATACGCCTTTACTATCTACTGGAAACACCCATACTATCTGTACACATATACCTATATTATCTACTGTAAACACTTATACTATCTATACACCTATATTATCTACTGTAAACACCTTTACCATCTACACACTTATACTAGCTACACAGCTATACTATCTATACGCTTATACTATCTATACACCTATACTATCTATACACCTATACTATCTACTGTATACACCTGCACTCTCTATACAACTATACTCTCTATATACCTATACCATCTATACACCTATAAAATATACTGTATACACATATACTATCTATACACCTTTACTATCTATACACCTATACCAATAATATCTACTGTAAACACCTACACTACCTACACACCTATACTATCTATATGCTTATATCTACTGTATACACCTTTACCTATACTAACTACTGTAAACACCTATACTATCTATACTATCTACTGTATACACCTATACTATCTACACGCCTAAACTATCTACACCTATACTATATATACACACACCTTTCTTCAAAGGCCCATTTTTCAAGCCAACACTTCAAGCTGGATGGGTTCCGCTGGTTGACTGCAATCTTTAAGTCATACCACAGATTCTCAATTGGATTGAGGTCTGAGCTTTGACGAGGCCATTCCAAGACATTTAAATGTTTCCCCTTAAACCACTCGAGTGTTGCTTTAGCAGTATGCTTAGGGTCATTGTCCTGCTGGAAGGTGAACCTCCGTCCCAGTCTCAAATCTCTTGAAGACTGAAACAGGTTTCGGTCAAAAATATCTTTGTATTTTGCGCCATCCATCATTCCTTCAATTCTGACTAATTTCCCTGTCCCTGCCAATGAAAAACATCCCCACAGCATGATGCTGCCACACCATGCTTCACTGTGGCGATAGCGTTCTTGGGGTGATGAAAGGTGTTGGGTTTGCGCCAGACATGGTTTCCTTGATGGCCAAAAAGCTACATTTTAGTCTCATCTAACCAGGGTACCTTCTTCCATATGTTTGGAGAGTCTCCCACATGCCTTTTGGCAAACACCAAACGTGTTTGCTTATTTTTTTCAGAAAAGCAATGGCTTTTTTTCTGGACACTCTTCCGTAAAGCCCAGCTCTGTGGAGTGTACGGCTTAAAGTGGTCCTACGGACAGATACTCCAATCTCCACTGTGGAGCTTTGCAGCTCCTTCAGGGTTATCTTTGGTCTCTTTGTTGCCTCTCTGAATAATGCCCTTCTTGCCTTTTTTTTAAATTTTTTATTTAACCGTTATTTTACCAGGTAAGTTGACTGAGAACACGTTCTCATTTGCAGCAACGACCTGGGGAATAGTTACAGGGGAGAGGAGGGGGATGAATGAGCCAATTGTAAACTGGGGATTATTAGGTGACCGTGATGGTTTGAGGGCCAGATTGGGAATTTAGCCAGGACACCGGGGTTAACACCCCTATACTCTTACGATAAGTGCAATGGGATCTTTAATGACCTCAGAGAGTCAGGACACCCGTTTAACGTCCCATCCGAAAGACGGCACCCTACACAGGGCAGCGTCCCCGCCTGGTCTGTGAGTTTTGGTGGGCGGCCCTCTTGGCAGGTTTGTTCTGGTGCCATATTCTTTCCATTTTTTAATAATGGATTTAATGATGCTCCGTGGGATGTTCAAAGTTTTGGATATTTTTTTTATAACCCAACCCTGATCTGAACAGCTCCACAACTCTGTCCCTGACCTGTTTGGTGAACTCCTTGGTCTTCATGGTGGAGCTTGCTTAGTGGTGTTGCAGACTCTGGGGCCTTATAGAACAGGTGTATATATACTGAGATCATGTGACACTTAAATAAAGTCAATCTGTGTGAAATCTAACTAACTATGTGACTTCGGAAGGTAATTGGTCACACCAAATCTGATTTAGGGGCTTCATAGCAAAATACATATGCACGCACCACTTTTCCGTTTTGTATAACAAATTTCTAAAATAATTTCACTTCACCAATTTGGACTATTTTGTGCATGTCCATTACATGAAATCCAAATAAAAATCAATTTAAATTACAGGTTGTAATGCAACAAAATAGGAAAAATTCCAAGGGGGTTGAATACTTTTGCAAGGCACTGTATATACGCCTATACTATCTACTGTAAACACCTATACTATCTACTGTATACACCTAGACTATACACACCTGTACTATCTTTAAACCTACACTATCTACTGTATACTATTCTATCTATTGCATTAACCTTTACTATCCATACACCTATACTAACTATACACCATCTACGTATGTATCTACAGTGCCTTCAGAAAGTATTCATACCCCGTGACTTATTCCACATTTTGTTGTTACAGACTGAATTCAAAATTGATTTAATACATTTTTTCCTCTCACCCATCGACACACAATACCCCATAACGACAAAGTGAAAACACGTTTTTAGAGATTTTTGCAAATGTATTGAAAATGAAATACAGAAATACCTCATTTACAGAAGTATTCACACCACGGAATAAATACTCTTTAGAATCACCTTCGGCAGAGATTACAATTGTGAATCTTTCTGGGTAAGTCTCTGAGTGCTTTGCACACCTGGATTGTACAATATTATTCCAGCGTTGTCAAATTGGTTGTTGATCATTGACAACCATTTTCATGTCTTGCCATATATTATCAAGCAGATTTAAGTCAAAACTGTAACTCGTCCACTCAGGAACATTCACTGTCTTCTTGGTAACTACCTCCAGTGTATATTTTGCCTTGTGTTTTAAGTTATTGTCCTCCTGAAAGGTGAATTAATCTCCCAGTGTCTGGAGGAAATCAGACGGAACCAGGTATTCCTCTAGTATTTTGTCTGTGCTTGGCTCCATTTAGTTTTTTTTATCCTGAAAAAAACTCCCCATTCCTTAACGATTACAAAGCATACCTATAACATGATGCAGCCACTACCATGCTTGAAAATATGGAGAGCGGTTCTCAGTAATATATTGGATTTGCCCCAAACATAACACAACGCTTTGTATTCAGGACAAAAAGTTAATTGCTGGCCTCCCGGGTGGCGCAGTGGTCTAGGGCACTGCATCGCAGTGCTAACTGCGCCACCAGAGTCTCTGGGTTCGCACCCAGGCTCTGTCGCAGCCGGCCGCGACCGGGAGGTCCGTGGGGCGACGCACAATTGGGCTAGCGTCGTCTGGGTTAGGGTGGGTTTGGCCGGTAGGGATATCCTTGTCTCATCGCGCTCCAGCGACTCCTGTGGCGGGCCGGGCGCAGTGCGCGCTAACCAAGGGGGACAGGTGCACGGTGTTTCCTCCGACACATTGGTGCGGCTGGCTTCCGGGTTAGAGGCGCGCTGTGTTAAAGAAGCAGTGCGGCTAGGTTGGGTTGTGCTTCGGAGGACGCATGGCTTTCGACCTTCGTCTCTCCCGAGCCCGTACGGGAGTTGTAGCGATGAGACAAGATAGTAATTACTAGCGATTGGATACCACGAAAATTGGGGAGAAAAAGGGGATAAAAAAAAAAAAAAAAAAAAAGTTAATTGCTTTGTATTCTGTGCAGGCTTCCTTCTTTTCACATTTAGGTTCGTATTGTGGAGTAACTACAATTTTTTTGATCCATTCTCAGTTTTCTCCTATCACAGGAATTAAACTATGTAACTGTTTTAAAGTCACCATTGGCCTCATGGTGAAATTCCAGAGCAGTTTCCTTTCTCTCCGGCAACTGAGTGAGGAAGAACGCCTGTATCTTTGTAGTGACTGGGTGTATTGATACAACATCCATAATGAATAACTTCACCATGGTCAAAGGGATATTCAATGTTTGCTTTTTTGTTGTTGTTGCTATCTTCCAATAGGTGCCCTTCTTTGCGAGGCATTGGAAAACCTCCCTGGTCTATGTTGTTGAATCTGTGTATGAAATTCAATGCTCGACCGAGGGAACTTAAAGATAATTGTATGTGTTAAACACTATTGCAACATGTGACTTGTTAAGAACATTTTTACTCCTGAATTTACTTAGGATTAACATAACAAAGTGGTTGAATACTTATTGACTCCAGACAATTCAGCTTTTAATTTTTAATTAATTTGTAAAAAGACTGAAAAACATATTTGCACTTTGACATTATGGCTTAGTGTGTGTAGGCCAGTGACACAAAATCACAATTGAATCGATTTTATATTCAGGCTCTTGCACTACACCAGTATAATATACCAGAGACTTAATTGAATTAACCTTGTATGAGATTATTTGCATAAATTAGAATAGAAGAATGAACATTCTGTCATTCTTGGTGGCCAGGAGAGAGGTGTGAGAGGCCTTGTAATATAACTACAAAGACATTTACAAACACATTGTTATGTATTCTGATTTCAAAGCAAGGACGTGAACCTCATCTGACTCACACATTCAGGTGTTCTTCAGTAATTGCCGTTTTTTTAATGTATGATGGCTTATTTTGCACACTGTTATCCTTTGAATCCATTGACCTTGTGTGAAAATATGAATCTTCTATACAAAGTGGCCTGAGGGCAATGTTCTGAAGTGTCTTTAAAAATGTGATTGAAAGCGGATTTAAAGAAATATAGCAATAAACAAATTGAATAAGATGTACAAACCATCAGTGTGGATCACCAACAGAAATTTAAACCATGCATCAAACTCATCCTATAGCATTTTATAATTCAAATCACAATGAAAAATTGATTGATCACCACAAGCATCAGCAAAGATTACAAAGACAAGACAAGGTCAATAAAACAATAAAAACCTGTTCTTGACATAATATGGCAAGAACAGCTCAGATAAGCAAAGAGAAACTACAGTTCATCATTACTATTAGGTCAGTCAATATGGAATATTTCAAGAACTTTCAAAGTTTCTTCAACTGCATTCGCAAAAACCATCTAGTGCTATGATGAAACTGTCTCACATGAGGACTGCAAAGACTGCAAAGAAACAACTACTAAAGGACCCCAATGAGAAGAAGAGGCTTGCTTGGGCCAAGAAACACGAGCAATGGACATTAGACCGGTGGAAATCTGTCCTTTGGTCTGATGAGTCCAAATTTGAGATTTTTGGTTCCAACCGTCATGTCTTTGTGAGACACAGTGTGGGTGAATGGATGATCTCCACATGTGTATTTCCCACCGTAAAGCATGGAGGAGGTGGTGTGATGGTGTGAAGGTGCTTTGCTGGTGACATTGTCTATGATTTATTTAGAATTCAAGGCACACTTAACCAGCTTGGCTACCACAGCATTCTGAGGTGATACGCCAGTCCCACTAAGCCCAAACCAGATGGGATATCATTTGTTTTTCAACAGGACAATGACCCAACACACCTCCAGGCTGTGAAAGGGCTAATTAACAAAGAAGGAGAGTGATGGAGTGCTGCATCAGATGACCTGGCCTCCACAATCACCCAACCTCAACCAAATTGAGATGGTTTGGGATGAGTCGGACCGCAGAGTAATTGAAAATCAGCCAACAAGTACTCAGCATATGTGGGAACTCCTTCAAGACTGTTGGAAAAGCATTCCAGGTGACGCTGGTTGAGAGAATGCCAATAGTGTGCAAAACTGCAGTGGCTTCTTCTGTGGTGTCCTCCAGTAACACCATTCTTGTTTAGGGTTTTACGTGTCGTAGACTCAATAACAGAGATGTTATGCATGTTCCAGTGATTTCTGTAAGTATTTAGCTGACTCGTCTTACCTCATTGAGCATTCTGCGTTGTAATCTTGCTGTCATCTTTGCAGGATGGCCACTCCTAGGGAGAGTAGCAACAGTGATGAACTTTCTCCATTTATAGACAATTTGTCTATAGCAAACTCAAATTTTGTGAGTTCTTTATAGGGCAAGGCAGCTCTAACCAACATCTCCAATCTTGTTTCATTGACTTGACTCCAGGTTAGTTGACTCCTGACTACAATTAGCTTTTGGAGAAGTCATTAGCCTTGGCGTTCACATACTTTCCCCAACCTACAGACAAGAAACATACACTAAATTGTGTGTTATTAGTTTAAGCACACTGTCTATTGTTGTGACTTAGATGAAGATCAGATCAACTTTCATGAACAATTAATTCAGAAATCCAGGTCATTTCAAAGGGTTCACTTTTTCTTGCCACTGTAGACAGTATAGGTGTATAGATAGTATAGGTGTATACAGTACATAGTACAGGTCTATACCGTAGATAGTACAGGTCTATACCGTAGATAGTATAAGTGTATAGATAGTATTGATGTTCACAGTAGACAGTATAGGTGTGTACAGTAGACAGTATAGGTGTACAGTAGACAGTATAGGTGTATACAGTAAACAGTACAGGTGTATACCGTAGATAGTACAAGTGTATAGATTTACAGGTGTATAGATAGTATTGATGTTCACAGTAGACAGTATAGATGTATACAGTAGACAGTATAGGTGTGTACAGTAGACAGTATAGGTGTATAGATTTACAGGTGTATAGATAGTATTGATGTTCACAGTAGACAGTATAGGTGTATACAGTAGACAGTATAGGTGTGTACAGTAGACAGTATATGTGTATACCGTAGAAAGTATAAGTGTATAGATTTACAGGTGTATAGATAGTATTGATGTTCACAGTAGACAGTATAGGTGTATACAGTAGACAGTATAGGTGTGTACAGTAGACAGTATAGGTGTGTACAGTAGACAGTATAGGTGTATACCATAGATAGTAAAAGTGTATATATTTACAGGTGTATAGATAGTATTGGTGTTTACAGTAGACAGTATAGGTGTATACAGAGACAGTATAGGTGTGTACAGTATAGGTGTATACAATAGACAGTATAGGTGTATACAGTACAGTACAGGTGTATACCGTAGATGGTATAAGTGTATAGATTTACAGGTGTAAAGATAGTATTGATGTTCACAGTAGACAGTATGTGTGTACAGTAGACAGTATAGGTGTGTACAGTAGACAGTATAGGTGTATACCGTAGATCCTATACCTGTATAGATAGTACAGGTGTAGAGATAGTATAGATGTTTACAGTAGATAGTATAGGTGTATAGACAGTAGAGGTGTATACAGTAGACAGTATAGGTGTATACAGTAGACAGTATAGGTGTATAAAGTAGATAGTATAGGTGTATAGATTTATAGCTGTATAGATAGTACAGGTGTAGAGATAGTATAGATGTGTAGATAGTATAGGTTTATACAGTAGATAGTATAGGTGTATACATAGTACAGGTGTATACATAGCACAGGTGTATACAGTAGATGGTATAAGTGTATAGCTAGTATAGATGTTTACAGTAGATAGTATAAGTGTATACAGTAGATAGTATTGCTGTATAGTTCGAACAAATGTATAGTTAGCATAGGTGTATAGTTAGTATAGGTGTATAGTTAGTATAGGTGTACAGTAAGATAGTATAGGTGTGTAGATAAACCCAATAAAAAAAAAAATGTCCCTTTTTCAAGACCCCGTCTTTCAAAGATAATTCGTAAAAATCAAAATAACCTCACAGATCTTCATTGTAAAGGGTTTAAACACTGTATCCCATGCTTGTTCGATGACCCATGAACAATTAACGAACATGCACCTGTGGAACGGTCGTTAAGACACTAACAGCTTACAGACGGTAGGCAATTAAAGGTCACAGTTATGAAAATGTAGGACACTAAAGAGTCCTTTCTACTGACTCTGAAAAACACCAAAAGAAAGATGGCCAGGGTCCATGCTCATCTGCGTGAATGTGCCTTAGGCATGCTGCAAGGAGGCATGAGGACTCCAGATGTGGCCAGGGCAATAAATTGCAATGTCCATAGTGTGAGACGCCTAAGACAGCGCTACAGGGAGACAGGAAAGACAGCTGATTGTCCTCGCAGTGGCACACCACGTGTAACAACACCTGCACAGGATCGGTACATCCGAATATCACACCTGCGAGACAGGTACAGGATGACAACACCAACTACCAACTAAGGCGGGTCCTCACCAGACATCACCGGCAACAACATCGCATATGGGCACAAAACCACCGTCGCTGGCCCAGACAGGACTGGCAAAAAGTGCTCTTCACTGACGAGTCGTGGTTTTGTCTCACCAGGGGTGATGGTCAGATTTGCGTTTATCATCGAAGGAATGAGCGTTACACCGAGGCCTGTACTCTGGAGCGGAATCGATTTGGAGGTGGACGGTCCGTCATGGTCTGAGGCGGTGTGTCACAGCATCATCGGACTGAGCTTGTTGTCATTGCAGGCAATCTCAACGCTGTGCGTTACAGGGAAGACATCCTCCTCCCTCGTGGTACCCTTCCTGCAGGCTCATCCAAACATGACCCTTCAGCATGACAATGCCACCAGCCATACTGCTCGTTCTGTGCGTGATTTCCTGCAAGACAGGAATGTCAGTGTTCTGCCATGGCCAGCGAAGAGCCCGGATCTCAATCACATTGAGCAAGTCTGGGACCTGTTGGATCGGAAGGTGAGGGCAAGTGCCATTCCTCCCAGAAATGTCCGGGAACTTGCAGGTGCCTTGGTGGAAGAGTGGGGTAACATCTCACAGCAAGAACTGGTAAATCTGGTGCTGTCCATGAGGAGGAGATGCACTGTAGTATTTAATGCAGCTGGTGGTCACACCAGATACTGACTGTTACTTTTGATTTTGACCATCCCTTTGTTCAGGGATACGTTATTCTATTTCTGTCAGTCACATGTCTGTGGATCTTGTTCAGTTTATGTCTCAGTTGTTGAATCTTATGTTCATACAAATATTTACATATGTTAAGTTTGCTGAAAATATACACAGTTGAGAGGATGTTTCTTTTTTTTGCTGGGCTTAGTACAGCTGTATAATTAGTATAGGTATATAGATAATATAGGTGTATACAGTAGATATTCTAGGTGTATACAGTAGATAGTCTAGGTGTATAGATAGTATAGGTGTATACAGTAGATCGTATAGGTGTATACAGTAGATCGTATAGGTGTATAGATAGTATAGGTGTATACAGTAGATAGTATTGCAGTATAGATAGTACAGGTGTATAGTTAGCACAGGTGTATAGTTAGCATTGGAGTATAGTTAGCATAGGTGTATAGTTAGCATAGGTGTATAGTTAGCATAGGTGTATAGTTAGCATAGGTGTATAGTTAGCACAGGTGTATAGTTAGCATTGGAGTATAGTTAGCACAGGTGTATAGTTAGCACAGGTGTATAGTTAGCACATGTGTATAGTTAGCACAGGTGTATAGTTAGCACAGGTGTATAGTTAGCATTGGAGTATAGTTAGCATTGGAGTATAGTTAGCACAGGTGTATAGTTAGCACAGGTGTATAGTTAGCACAGGTGTATAGTTATCATTGGAGTATAGTTATCATTGGAGTATAGTTATCATTGGAGTATAGTTATCATTGGAGTATAGTTAGCATAGGTGTATAGATAGTATAGATGTTTACAATAGATAGCATAGGTGTGTAGATAGTATAGGTGTACCTATTAGATAGTAGATAGTATAGGTGTATAGATAATACAGGTGTATAGTTAGTACAGGTGTATAGTTAGAACAGGTGTATAGTTAGTATAGGTGTATAGTTTGTATAGATGTTTACAGTAGATAGTATATGTGTATAGGTGTATACAGTAGATAGTATAGGTGTATACAGTAGATAAGGCTGTATACAGTAGATAAGGCTGTATACAGTGGATGGTATAGGTGTATAGATAGTATAGGTGTATACAGTAGATAGTATTGCAGTATAGATAGTACAGGTGTATAGTTAGCACAGGTGTATAGTTAGCATTGGAGTATAGTTAGCACAGGTGTATAGTTAGCACAGGTATATAGTTAGCATTGGAGTATAGTTAGCATAGGTGTATAGATAGTATAGATGTTTACAATAGATAGCATAGGTGTGTAGATAGTATAGGTGTACCTATTAGATAGGTGATAGTATAGGTGTATAGATAATACAGGTGTATAGTTAGTACAGGTGTATAGTTAGTATAGGTGTATAGTTTGTATAGATGTTTACAGTAGATAGTATATGTGTATAGGTGTATACAGTAGATAGTATAGCTGTATACATTAGATAGTGTAGGTGTATACAGTAGATAGTATAGGTGTATAGATAATACAGGTGTATACAATAAATAAGGCTGTATACGGTAGATGGTATAGGTGTATAGATGTTTACAGTAGATCGTATGTGTGTGTAGATAGTATAGGTGTATACAGTAGATAGTACAGTGGTATAGATAGTACTGTTGTATAGTTAGTACTGTTGTATAGTTAGTACAGGTGTATAGTTTGTACAGGTGTATAGTTTGTACAGGTGTATAGTTTGTACAGGTGTATAGTTAGTAGTGTTAGCATAGGTGTATAGTTAGTATAGATGTTTACAGTAGATAGTATAGGTGTATACAGTAGATAGTATAGGTGTGTAGATAGTATAGGTGTGTAGATGTTTACAGTAGATAGTATATCTACAAACCTATACTATATCTACACACCTATACTATCTACTGTAAACATCTATACACCTATAATATCTACTGTAAACATCTATAGTATCTATACACCTATACAATCTATATACCTATACTATCTATTGTATACACCTATACTATTTATCAGAGGTGGGACCAAGTCATTGTTTTACAAGTCACAAGTAAGTCTCAAGTCTTGGCGCTCAAGTCTCAAGTCAAGACTGTCAAGTATCCAGACAAGTCTCAAGTCCTAAACTTTGAGTTTTGAGTCCTAAACAAGTCATAATGTACTCTTCACCAAATGTCATACCATTTCATATTTTTAACAAGAGTAATAGTATACTACATTTATGCAAATCATGAATGCTTTAAAAAAAATCTAGATATTTATTACCTTCCAAACAAACATATTTCCATGGAAATACATGGGTAGCTATGAGAAAGACCCCGCCCCCCCAATAGTAATTGACTATCGAGGATCGCTATGTTGCGCAATTGGGCGATGTAGGCTCGTACACAATTGCCCAACCTTAACACACACACCCTGTGTATGGTTACAGTAGGCTAACGCTTGTCAATGGTTTTAGAAATAGCAGTAACATCAGGCAGGATTTAGGCTACCAACTGCCTAGCCAGTTGTAGCTCAATCTTGAGTGCAATGATCACGTTCCTGCACTGACTGACTGTGTGGATGCTCATTGATTTAACGGTACGTTACCCTACATGATACACTAGTAAAGTAATAAAATATATAGCTGTCGGTTATATTAGCCATGTTTTACCGTTCATTGTGCAGCTTCAAATGTCGAACAAAGTTGGAAATCGTTGCGCCTCCGACTGTAATTTTCTTCCCGCATGTTTTGCAAGTTGCAATCTGTTTTTTGTTGATACAGCGTCATCTTTATATCTGAAAGTAATAATTTTGGGTATCATCTTTCCAAGGACTCCATCTGAATTCACCTGCCGACGTTCCTCTGCACTACCACGCACAACTTTTTCTCAGCTGGCACAATTTGATTGGCTTCTGTCCGATTCAAACTGTAATCCGTTAAATGAAGAGATGATGCGCTGCACACTTTTTTAATAGCATAATTCTTTATATTTGGGCTTGGGGAGGGTATCAAGTCAGTTCGAGTTAAAAGGCTCAAGTCCAAGTCAAGTCACAAGTCATTGGTGTTAAAGTCAAAGTCGAGTTGCAAGTCATCATATTTCTGACTCGAGTCTGACTCGAGAGTCCACACCTCTGATATCTATACTATCTACCGTAAACATCTATACACTTATACTAACTACACACCCGCACTAAGTGTATAGATTGTATAGATGTTTACAGTATGTAGTATAGGTGTATACAGTAGATAGTATAGGTGCATACAGTAGATAGTATAGGTGTATAGATACTATAGACGTTTACAGTTGATAGTACAGGTGTATAGTCAGTATAGGTGTATAGATAGTACAGATGTATAGATAGTATAGCTGCATAGACCGTACAGGTGTACAGTTGTGGCCAATAGTTTTGAGAATGACACAAATATAAATTTTCACAAAGTTTGCTGCCTCAATGTCATTAGATATTCTTGTCAGATGTTACTATGGAATACTGAAGTATAATTACAAGCATTTCATAAGTGTCAAAGGCTTTTATTGACAATTACATGAAGTTGATGCAAAGAGTAAATAATTGCAGTGTTGACCAATCTTTTTCAAGACTTCTGCAATCCTCCCTGGCATATTGCGAATTAACTTCTGGGCCACATTCTGACTGATGGCAGCCCATTCTTGCATAATCAATGCTTGGAGTTTGTCAGAATTTGTGGGTTTTTGTTTGTCCACCCGCCTCTTGAGGATTGACCACAAGTTCTCAATGGAATTAGTCTGGGGAGTTTCCTGGCCATGGACCCAAAATATTGATGTTTTGTTCCCTGAGCAACTTAGTTATCACTTTTGCCTTATGGCAAGGTGCTCCATCATGCCGGAAAAGGCATTGTTGGTCACCAAACTGTTCCTGGATGGTTGGGAGAAGCTGCTCTCGGATGATGTGTTGGTACCATTCTTTATTCATGGCTGTGTTCTTAGGCAAAATTGTGAGTGAGCCCACTCCCTTGGCTAAGAAACAACCCCACACATGAATGGTCTCAGGATGCTTTACTGTTGGCATGACACAGGACTGATGGTAGCGCTCACCTTGTCTTCTCCGGACAAGCTTTTTCCCGGATGCCCCAAACAATCGGAAAGGGCATTCATCATTGAAAATGACTTTATCCCAGTCCTCAGCAGTCCTATCCCTGTACCTTTTGCAGATTATCAGTCTGTCCCTGATGTTTTTCCTGGAGACAAGTGGCTTCTTTGCTGCCCTTCTTGACACCAGGCCATCCTCCAAAGGTCTTCGCCTTACTGTGCGTGCAGATGCAATCACACCTGCCTGCTGCCATTCCTGAGCAAGCTCTGTACTGGTGGTACCCCAATCCCGCAGCTGAATCAACCCTAGGAGACAGTCCTGGCGCTTGCTGGACTTTCTTGGGCGCCCTGAAAGCCTTCTTCACAACAATTGAACCGCTCTCCTTGAAGTTCTTGATGATCCGATAAATGGTTGATTTTGGTGCAATCTTGCTGGCAGCAATATCCTTGCCTGTGAAGCCCATTTGTGCAAAGCAATGATGACGGCACGTGTTTCCTTGCAGGTAACCATGATTGACAGAGGAAGAACAATGATTCCATGCACCACCCTCCTTTTGAAGCTTCCAGGTCGGTTATTCGAACTCAATCAGCATGACAGAGTGATCTCCAGCCTTGTCCTCGTCAACACTCACACCTGTGTTAACGAGAGAATCACTGATATGATGTCAGCTGGTCCTTTTGGGGAAGGGCTGAAATGCAGTGGAAATGTTTTTTTGTGGATTCAGTTCATTTGCATGGCAAAGAGGGACTTTGCAATTATTGCAATTCATCTGATCACTCGTCATAACATTCTGGAGTATATGCACATTTCCATCATACAAATTGAGGCAGCAGACTTTGTGAAATGTAATATTTGTGTCATTCTCAAAACTTTTGGCCACAACTGTATATATAGTACAGATGTATAGATAGTATATAAGTTTACAGTAGATAGTATAGGTGTATAGATAGTAAAGAATTATAGAGAGTATAGGCATATAGTTAGTATAGGTGTATAGTTAGTATAGGCATACAGATAATATAGGTGTATACAGTAAATAGTATAGTTGTATAGATAGTACAGGTGTATATATAGTACAGGTGTATAGATAGTATAGGTGTATAGATAGTATAGATGTTTACAGTAGATTGTATAGGTGTATAGATAAAGAAGTATAGTTAGTATAGGTGTATAGTTAGAATAGGTATACAGATAATATAGGTGTATACAGTAGATGGTGTTGGTTAATAGACAGTACAGGTGTATATATAGTACAGGTGTATATATAGTACAGGTGTATAGATGTTTACAATATATAGTATAGGTGTATACTGTATACATATCTGCTCTATTGGTTCGTGTAGTTAACGCAGTCCCAAACCAATGGAACCATTTCACTTATCAGGATACTAGTTCACCGATGGTAGATTTTACAGAGATGGCAAGACATTTTAATTTAGATGTTAAAACTTCTTATGGCTACAGGGGCAGTATTGAGTAGCTTGGATGAAAGGTGCACAGAGGTGCCCAGAGTAAACGGCCTGCTCCTCAGTCATAGTTGCTAATATATGCATATTGTTATTAGTATTGGATAGAAAACACTCTGAAGTTTCTAAAACTGTTTAAATTATGTCTGTGAGTAAAACATAACTCATATGGCAGGCAAAAACCTGAGAAGTTCCACTTCCTGTTTGGATTTTTTCTGAGGCTGCTAGATTTTCAACCAAGCTCTCATTGAAATCACAGCGAGATATGGATGAGTTTTCACTTCCTACGGTTTCCACTAGATGTCAACAGTCAATAGAACTTTGTTTGATGACTCTAATGTGAAGGGGGGCCGAAGGAGACAGGAATGAGTAATCACTGCCATGAGGTGACCACGCATTGAACACGCGCGTTCACGTGAGAGGCAGCTCCGTTCCATCGCTCAACTGAAGTCAATGTAATTCTCCGGTTGGAACGTTATTCAAGATGTATGTTAACAACATTCTTAAGATTGATTCAATACATCGTTTGACATGTTTCTACTCACTGTTACGGAACTTTTGGACATTTCGTCACGTTATAGTGGATGCGCTTTGTGACTGTGGAATTGTTTACCAAACGCGCTAACCAAAGTAGCTAATTGAATAGACTGACGAGTTTCTGAAGAAAGTTCTTTGTTTCTGGCCATTTTGAGTCTGTAATCAAACCCACAAATGCTGATGCACCAGATACTCAACTAGTCTAAAGAAGGCCAGTTTTATTGCTTCTTAATTAATCAGCACAACAGTTTTCAGCTGTGCTAACATAATTACAAAGTGGTTTTATTTTTTTTATTTTTTTTATTTTATCCCCTTTTCTCCCCAATTTTCGTGGTACCCAATCGCTAGTAATTACTATCGTCTCATCGCTACAACTCCCGTACGGGCTCGGGAGAGACGAAGGTCGAAAGCCATGCGTCCTCCGAAGCACAACCCAACCAAGCCGCACTGCTTCTTAACACAGCGCGCCTCCAACCCGGAAGCCAGCCGCACCAATGTGTCGGAGGAAACACCGTGCAACCGCCCCCCTCGGTTAGCGCGCACTGCCCCCGGCCCGCCACAGGAGTCGCTGGAGCGCGATGAGACAAGGATATCCCTACCGGCCAAACCCTCCCTAACCCGGACGACGCTAAGCCAATTGTGCGTTGTCCCACGGACCTCCCGGTCGCGGCCGGCTGCGACAGAGCCTGGGCGCGAACCCAGAGACTCTGGTGGCGCAGCTCTAGACCACTGCGCCACCCGGGAGGCCCCACAAAGTGGTTTTCTAATGATCAATTGGCCTTTTAAAATGATAAACTTGGATTAGCTACCACAACGTGCCATTGGAACACAGGAGTGATGGTTGCTGAAAATGGGCCTCTGTAATGTCTAGGTAGGCGTACAATCATCTGTTCCCATCTACAATAGTCATTTACAACATTAACAATGTCTATACTGTATTTTTGATAAATTTGATGTTATTTTAATGGACAGAAAATGTGATTTCATTTAAAAAACAAATATATTTCTAAGTGACCCCAAACTTTTGAACGGTAGTGTATACATAGTGCAGATAGTATAGGTGTATTGATAGTATTGGTGTATACAGTAGATGGTATAGGTGTATACATTAGATAGTATAGCTGTATAGATAGTACAGGTGTATAGATAGTATAGATGTTTACAATAGAGAGTATTGGTGTATAGATAGCAAAGGAGTATATATAGTATAGGCGTTTAGTTACTATAGGTATATAGAAATCGATGTATACAGTAGATAGTATAGGTGTATACATTAGATAGTACAGGTGTATAGATAGTATAGGTGTTTACAGTACATAGTATAGGTGTATAGATATAGATATATACATTAGATAGTATAGGTGTATACATTAGGTAGTACAGGGGTATAGATAGTACATGTGTTTTCAGTAGATAGTATAGGTGTGTAGATAGCATAGGTGTATACATTAGATAGTATAGGTGTATAAATAGCAAAGGAGTATATATAGTACAGGTGTATAGATAGTACAGGTGTATAGATAGTACAGGTGTTTACAGTAGAGAGTATTGGTGTATAGATAGCAAAGTAGAATATATAGTATAGGCATGTAGTTAGTATAGGAGCATATTTAGTATAGGTATATAGATAATATAGGTGTATACATTAGATCATATAGGTGTATACAGAAAAAATATAGGTGTATAGATAGTAAAGGACTATAGATAGCATAGGCATATAGTTAGCATAGGTATATAGAAAGAGATGTATACAGTAGATAGTACAGGTGTATACAGTTGATAGTATAGGTGTATACAGTATATAATAGAGGTGTATACAGTAGAGGTGTAGAGACAGTACAGATGTTTACAGTAGATAGTATAGGTGTATAGGTAGTATAGATGTTGACAGTAGATAGTACAGGTGTATAGGCAGTAAAGGAGTATAGTTAGTATAGGCATATAGTTAGTATAGGCATATAGTTAGTATAGGCGTATTGTTAGTATAGGCGTATTGTTAGTATAGGCGTATAGTTAGTATAGGTGTATAGTTAGTATAGTTGTATAGTTAGTATAGGTGTATACAGTAGATAGCACAGGTGTATAGACAGTAAAGGAGTATAGATAGTATAGGCATATAGTTAGTATAGGTGTATAGTTAGTATAGGCATATAGTTAGTATAGGTGTATAGTTAGTATAGGCGTATTGTTTGTATAGGTGTATAGTTAGTATAGGTGTATAGTTAGTATAGTTGTATAGTTAGTATAGGTGTATAGTTAGTACAGATATATAGATAATATAGGTGTATACAGTAGAGAGTATTGGTGTTTAGATAGCAAAGTAGTATATATAGTATAGGCATGTAGTTAGTATAGGAGCATATTTAGTATATATTTATATTTAGTTACAGTAGATAGTATAGGTGTGTAGATAGTATAGGTGTATACAGTACATAGTAAGGTGTATAGATAGTAAAAGAGTATAGATAGCATAGGCGTATAGTTAGTATAGGTATACAGATAATATAGGTATATAGACAGGCGTATACAGTAGATAGTACAGGTGTATAGAGTAGATAGTACAGGTGTATAGACAATAAAGGAGTATAGATAGTATAGGCATATAGTTAGTATATGTGTATAGTTAGTACAGGTATATAGATAATATAGGTGTATACAGTACACACTAAATAGAATAGCTGTATAGATAGTACAGGTGTATAGATAGTATAGATGTTTACAGTAGATAACACAGGTGTATAGAGAATAAAGGAGTATAGATAGTATAGGAATATAGTTACTATAGGTGTATAGATATACTGTAGGGTTATACAGTAGATATTATAGGTGTATACAGACATTTACAGTAGATATAGGCGTATAGTTAGTTTTGGCTTATAGAGAGTCAAGGTTAATAGATAGTCTAGACATATAGGTAGTATAGGTGTTTACAGTAGATAGTATAGGTGTATATATAGTATAGGTGTTTACAGTAGATTGCATAGGTGTATAGAGATACAGTTGTATAGATAGTATAGATGTATACAGTAGATAGCACGGGTGTATAGACAAGTACAGGTGTATAGTTAGTAATGGTGTATAGTTAGTATAGATGTTTACAATAGATAATATGGGTGTGTAGATAGTATAGGTGTATAGATAGTCTAGGCGTATAGATCGTATAGGCGTATAGATAGTATAGTTTTATAGATAGTTTTAGCTTATAGATGGTCTAGGTTAATAGATAGTATAGGTGTATAGATAGTATAGCTGTATAGATAGTATAGGTGTATAGAGATACAGTTGTACAGATAATATAGGTGTATACAGTAGATAGTAAAGGTGTATAGATGGCATAGCTGTTTAGATAGTAAAGGTGTATAGACAGTACAGGTGTATAGTTAGTAATGATGTACAGTTAGTATAGGTGTATACTTAGTATAGACGTTTACAATAGATAATATAGGTGTATAGATAGTATAGGTGTATAGACAGTACATGTGTATAGACAGTACAGGTGTATAGTTAGTAATGGTGTATAGTTAGCAATGGTCTATAGTTAATATAGATGTTTACAATAGAGAATATGGGTGTGTAGATAGTATAGGTGTTTAGATTGTACAGACGTTTACAGTAGATAGTGTATAGAGATACCGTTGTATAGATAGTATAGGTGTACAGAGCAGATAGTATAGGTGTACAGAGCAGATAGTATAGGTGTACAGAGCAGATAGTATAGGTGTACAGAGCAGATAGTATAGGTGTACAGAGCAGATAGTATAGGTGTACAGAGCAGATAGTATAGGTGTACAGAGCAGATAGTATAGGTGTACAGAGCAGATAGTATAGGTGTACAGAGCAGATAGTATAGGTGTACAGAGCAGATAGTATAGGTGTACAGAGCAGATAGTATAGGTGTACAGAGCAGATAGTATAGGTGTACAGAGCAGATAGTATAGGTGTACAGAGCAGATAGTATAGGTGTACAGAGCAGATAGTATAGGTGTACAGAGCAGATAGTATAGGTGTACAGAGCAGATAGTATAGGTGTACAGAGCAGATAGTATAGGTGTACAGAGCAGATAGTATAGGTGTATAGAGCAGATAGTATAGGTGTATAGAGTAGATAGTTTAGGTGTATAGAGTAGATAGTTTAGGCGTATAGAGCAGATAGTATAGGTGTATAGAGCAGATATAGGTGTATAGAGCAGATATAGGTGTATAGAGCAGATAGTTTAGGTGTATAGAGTAGATAGTATAGGTGTATAGAGTAGATAGTTTAGGTGTATAGAGCAGATAGTATAGGTGTATAGAGCAGATATAGGTGTATAGAGCAGATATAGGTGTATAGAGCAGATAGTTTAGGTGTATAGAGTAGATAGTATAGGTGTATAGATAGTATAGAATGTTGACATAGACACCTGAAACCCCACGTCTTTAAGGAATACCTAGGATAGGATAAAGTAATCCTTCTAACCCCCCCCCCCCCTTAAAAGATTTAGATGCACTATTGTAAAGTGGCTGTTCCACTGGATATAAGGTGAATGCACCAATTTGTAAGTCGCTCTGGATAAGAGCGTCTGCTAAATGACTTAAATGTAAATGTAAGTTAGCTGTACTTTTTGATGTTATGAGGCTTGCTAGTTTAGGGAACAAAAAACAACTGAGTTCAGGAACATTACAGTACAGCGTGTCAGTGCCTATTTGGAGCAAATGTGCCTCACTCCATACAGCATTTATTTGAAGATGCAACACACTACATTACCCTACATTACCATGCATTATCCTACATTTCCCCACAATACACTACATTACCCTGCAATACCCTTTATTGAGATCCCTGCTCATCGAAGAGTAAAGAAATCACTAGTGGGATGTTGTTTCCAGAAAGCACCTGATTTTCTATCAATGTCTTCTCAAGTGAGAACTTCTGACAAAGAGCATGAGACATTAATTGGACGGAACACCAGTGGACAGCCCATCCTCTTGGATATATTAAAGGAGAAGATTCCATCTCCGTTCACTTTGAATATTGTCAGCCTTGGCTCCACAACAGCCAATAGAAACATGAATACCTACAACGGGAGCCAGCCTACTCGATAATAGGCTAGCCGCCCCCTGGCACTCAACAGAACGAGCATGAAATTGAAAATGGAGACGCTCTTTAATTGAGCCGATTAGCGGAAGAAGGGGAAAACAGATGGAGGGGACGAGAAAGCATTACCTAGACAAGTGAAAATGAGTGAACGGCAGGTCGTTTGTTGTCATTAGTTCTCTTGGAACATTGTTAATGTGGTTTCGGAGCTGAGCATGTCTTTGTGGCATTTCTGACGGCATGACGGTAATGACATACTTAAGTGTCCCTCGATTGATATGGTTAAGGGCAGAGTGGAGAAAGCAGGGCCACACTTGGGGGCTGGCTGAAAGGGAGGGCTAGGTTGTGTGGTCCCTGTCGGAAGGCTTTATCAGTGGCTTAATCAGGGTGATTTGTCCCCTAATGTGGAGGACGAGAAGGACTGGCCGCCTGCAAGGGCATGCATTAGCCTCTTCATCAACACAGAAGGCTCAACCCTATCTTGGCTGCTCCGCATGTATTCACACACACACACACACACACACACACACACACACACACACACACACACACACACACACACACACACACACACACACACACACACACACACACACACACACACTATGCAAATACAGTTAGAAACAGCGGACCAATACAAGCTGCTGGCGGTGCAAGCACACACATGCTGTATATTTACATAGTACATACGCTTACACTCACACATAAACAGACAGATTTGTGCACATGAACACATATGCAAAGATAATGACATTTCCCAACACAAACAACCACAGGCGGCGACGCATAACCGTGTGTGTGTGTGTGGTGACATGGTGAGACCCTGCCGTTGTCTCTCCTCCTGGTGCATGACTATGGGTGTGTCGGGTCCATTAGAGCTGTGCCTGCCTCCTCCTTCTCCCATCTACCCCCCTCCCAGTCTCCCCAGCCCCAGTGAAGGCCCAACAAATCAACACTGATTTACTCCAATCTCAGCTTCCACCTCAAGTTTACAAACCCAATCTTAGAGGGAAGCAATGAAGAGGGGTGTGTTTAAATATGTGTGTGTGTGTGTGTGTGTGTGTGTATTGCATAATATGGATTGTGTATGTATGTGTTCCTCACTGCATGCGTGTAAATGTGTATGTGCCCCCTGTGTGTATGCGTCTCATCTCGTGTTTGAAGGTACTCAGTGACACACTGCGACTGCAGGATAGATAGAGGAAGTAGGGGGGCACACACAGGGAAACACAACACCTCTCGGCATATTTCAATAGAAAACAGGTCAACAAAAACCCGGAGGGGGTAGCTTGGGCCCTGGAAGTAGTCACAATGGGATTATCTCTCTCCAAAGTGCTTTATTGGCATGGGAAACATATATATTTACATTGCCAAAGCAAGTGGAATAGACAATAAACAAAAGGGAAATAAACAAGAGGAATAAACCATCAGTAAACATTACACTCACAAAAATTAATGTTATATTATTGGCTATGTACAGTGTTGTAACAATGTGCAAATAGTTGAAGTACGAAAGAGAAAATAAATAAATATAAATGTATAGGTTATATTTACAATGATGTTTATGCTCTACGGGTTGAGCTTTTCTCATGGCAATAGACCGCAAATCTTGCCGCTGTGTTTGCACACTGCGGTATTTTGCCTAAGAGATATAGGAGTTTATCAATGTTTGATTTGTTTTCAACATCTTTGTGGATCTGTGTGATCTGTGGGAAATATG
Source organism: Salvelinus fontinalis (assembly GCF_029448725.1). Lineage (NCBI taxonomy): Eukaryota > Metazoa > Chordata > Actinopteri > Salmoniformes > Salmonidae > Salvelinus > Salvelinus fontinalis. The sequence continues at coordinate 10,272,876 of NC_074669.1, forward strand.
TGTCTCTAATGTGGTCATACATTTAGCAGGAGGTTAGGAAGTGTAGCTCAGTTTCCACCTCATTTTGTGGGCAGTGGGCACATAGCCTGTCATCTCTCGAGAGCTAGGTCTGTCTATATCGGCCTCTGTCAATAGAAAGTCTATGCTAGCTGAGTCAGTACATACTCAAGGATTTTGTTGGGTCAAAATATTTTTATTTTACAGTTATTTTACCAGATAAGTTGACTGAGAATACATTCACATTTACAGCAACGACCTGGGGAATAGTTACAGGGGAGAAGAGGGGGATGAGTGAGCCAATTGTAAATGTTTCGGTCCTGGGGCTCTGTGGGGTGTTTGTGAACAGAGCCCCAGAACCAACTGGCTGAGGGGTTTCTTCTCTGGGTTCATCACTCTGTAGGTGAGGGCTTTGTGGTAGAATATGTGAGCATCACTTCCTTTTAGGCGGTTGTAGAATTGAACAGCTCTTTTCTGGATTTTGATAACTAGCGGGTATCGTCCTAATTCTGCTCTGCATGGATTGTTTGGGGTTTTGCGTTGTACACAAAGTGTATTTTTGCAGAATTCTGCATGCAAAGTCTGAATTAGGTGTTTGTCCGATTTTGTGAATTATTAGCAAAATCCTAAATTGGGAAGTTTTATAGAAGGCCCTTCTTGCCTTGTCTCTTAGATCGTTCACAGCCTTGTGGAAGTTACTTGAGGTGTTGATGTTAAGGCAGAGGTAGGTATAATTGTTTGTGTACTCTAGGGCAACAGTGTCTAGATAGAATTTGTTGTATTGGCTACTGGACCTTTTTTGGAACACCATTATTTTTGTCTTACTAAGATTCATTGTCAGGGCCCAACTCTGACAGTTTTTGTGCAGAAGATCTAGGTGCTGCTGTAGGCCCTCCTTGGTTGGGGACAGAAGCATCAGATCATCTGCAAACAATAGACATTTGATTTCAGAGTCCAGTAGGGTGAGGCCGGGTGCTGTAGACTGTTTTAGTAATCTCGCCAATTCATTGATATACAGTGCTTTCGGAAATTATTCAAACCCCTTGACATTTTCCACATGTTCTTTCATTACAGCCTTATTTTTAAAGTATATATATATATATATATATATATATATATATATATATATATATATATTTTTTAGAAATGTTTGCTAATTAATACATTTAAAAAAAGAAATATAACATTTACATACAGTACCCGTCAAAAGTTTGCACACACCTACTAATTGCAGGGTTTTTCTTTATTTTTACTATTTTCTACATTGTAGAATAATAGTGAAGACATCAAAACTATGAAATAACACATATGCAATCATGTAGTAAACAAAAAAGTGTTAAACAAATAAAAATATATTTCATGTTTGAGATTCTTCAAAGCAGCCACCCTTTGCCTTGATGACAGCTTTGCACACTCTTGGCATTCTCTCAACCAGCTTCATGAGGTTGTCACCTGAAATGCATTTCAATTAACAGGTGAGCCTTGTTAAATTTCTTCCCTTCTTAATGCATTTGAGCCAATCAGTTGTGTTGTGACAAGGTAGGGTTGATATACAGAGGATAGCCCTATTTGGTAAAAGACCAAGTCAAGAACAGCTCAAATAAGCAAAGAGAAACGACAGTCCATTACTTTAAGACATGAAGACCAGTCAATGCAGAACATTTCAAGAACTTTGAAAGTTTCTTCAAGTGCAGTCGCAAAAACCATCAAGCGCTATGATGAAACTGGCTCTCATGAGGACCACCACAGGAAAGGAAAACCCAGAGTTACCTGCTGCAGAGGATAAGTTCATTAGAGTTATCAGCATCCGATTGCAGCCCAAATAAATGCTTCACAGAGTTCAAGTAAAAGACGACTGTTCAGAGGAGACTGCGGGAATCAGGCCTTGGTCGAATTGCTGCAAAGAAACCACTACTAAAGGACACCAATAAGAAGAGACTTGCTTGAACCAACAGACGCACAGTCTCAACGTCAACAGTGAAGAGGCGACTCCGGGATTATGGCCTTCTAGGCAGAGTAGCAAAGAAAAAGCCATATCTCAGACTGGCCAATAAAAATAAAAGATTAAGATGGGCAAAAGAACACAGACACTGGACAGAGGAACTCTGCCTAGAAGGCCAGCATCCCAGAGTCGCCTCTTCACTGTTGACGTTGAGACTGGTGTTTTGCGGGTACTATTTAATGAAGCTGCCAGTTCAGGACTTGTGAGGCGTCTGTTTCTCAAACTAGACACACAAATGTACTTGTCCTCTTGCTTAGTTGTGCCCCGGGGCCTCCCACTCCTCTTTCTATTCTGGTTAGAGCCAGTTTGTGCCGTTCTGTGAAGGGAGTAGTACACAGCGTTGTACGAGATCTTCAGTTTCTTGGCAATTTCTCACATGGAATAGCCTTCATTTATCAGAACAAGAATACACTGACGAGTTTCAGAAGAAAGGTGTAACATAACATTCACTCCAAATCAAATTTCTTGCCATTTTGAGCCTATAATCGAACCCACAAATGCTGTTGCTCCACATGCTCAACTAGTTTAAATAAGGCCAGTTTTATTGCTACTTTAAATCAGAACAACAAAAGGGTTTTCTTATGATCAATTAGCCTATTAAAATGATAAACTTGGATTAGCTAACAACGCGCCATTGGAACACAGGAGTGATGGTTGCTGATAATGGGCCTATGTACGCCTATGTAGATATTACATTTTTTTAAATTGAAGTTTCCAGTTACAATAGTAATTTACAACATTAACAATGTCTACACTGTATTTCTAATCAATTTGATGATATTTTAATGGTAAAAAAAAAAGAATTATTTAAATTTAAAAAAAGGACATTTCTAAGTGACTGGTAGTGTATGAGTGAGAGTGACAGAGAGAGAGCGAGGTGTGCATTTAAAATTGGCAAAAAACACAGATTTCTTTCCTTAGGGCCATGGGGTAAGACAGGGATGCAGTTTGAGCACCACACTCTTCAACATATCTATGAGTGAAAGGGAAAGAGAGGAAAAAAGAAAGAGAGAGGGAGGGAAAGAGAGAGAGAGAGAGAAAAAGAACGAGGGAAAGAGAGAGAAAGAGAGAGAGAAAAAGAAAGAGAGAGAGAGAGAAAAAGAAAGAGGGAAAGAGAGAAAGAGAGAGAGAGAGTGGTTATGAGCAGATGAGCTCACATTTTTCAGCATGTTCTTTAAAAAATATAGATTTAGAGTAAGATAAACTTGGATTTTTCAGCAAGAACATATACAGGATACGACCCTCCACAACATAACATTCACTCCAAATCAAAACTCAAAACCTACAACCTGATTTCGGACGCAATTACCTAGAAGGATTACAACTACCAAAGATTATTATTCCCAAGCTATATAGCAAATGCTCTGGCAAACAAACAGAGACCTGAAAAAACCATCCAACCTGGAACTGAGTGAGTAATGTTTAGTTTGAAGCTAGATTTTATTTCCAAAAGCCAAGAAGAAAAATACTTTACAATGATATATTGTACTTTATAAGGACTGAATGCTAAATTAAAGCTACCAAGCTTGATACAACTTCAATTAACACTGATGTGTCAAGTGAGAGGTGTCAAAGCCCTTAATCCCAACAATGGCAGGAGAGCCCCAACCAAATGGAGGCCTTTGAACAGCTGAGGTAATTAAAATACAGTACCCTCTGTATGTAAAGAATAATAAGACACAAAAAGAGAACAAAATTAAGCGCCTTATGGAAAATCAAGAGACACTTTTTGCTGATTATTATGGAAATGGGAACATCAGAAACCTCATCTTCCACACAAACCATCCCCTGGCATGGCACAGGGCTATATTAACACACTACCCCTCTGGTAAGGGGGGGGGGGGGTGTTACCGATGGGTGGACACTCAGAATACTAGACAACGAGGACTCTGAGTCAGCTAATATAAATCTCTAGAAGTCTGGAACAGTATTGGTACAGGACAACCCCAAACAGTTTCAGCTGCACTTTCACTTTCACCTAATCAAAGAAATAGTTCAGCAGGAGAAGCTCTCCCTTGAGAAAGATACCCCCTCCCCGAGCAGGTCAGACCAGACCTCTTCATTACATAAACCCACAGACGAGCAACCCCAAGCGGAAAGTCAACCTCCCAGCACAGAGTACTACTCCCTCATTGAAATGAGGGATAAATTCAACCAGCTGGACGTAAGGCAGGTGGAGCTGGAACAGCAGGCTATTACACTCCAGTCAGCACAGACCCAGACAACAGTCCAGCTTGTCTAACAAGCCACCATGCCGGTTTAGCTCACTAGGGCACATCAGCTATCATTTCTTTGTAACCATCTACTTTGTTTGTTTGAGTTATGCATTTCTGTGAATTACTTAGTTAGTAAATAAATGATTTTAAGACAATTGATGTATAGATGACTCATAGTGAAGACTGGGTTCGTGCAGATAACCAACAATTTACGACTTTTGGAATGAGACTAACGTGAGGTAAATAATAATTAATTAATTCGAAGACTAATTGAGCAGAAAATATCTGAAAGTTATATTAGGAAAATTATAACTTTGTAATCTGAATATTTTCCTTGGTGCCCAGACTTCCTAGTAAATTACAGTTACATGATTAATGAGTTTAATCGCATAATAATAATTAGAGAGTTATTTGATAAATAAGTCTTCAGTTTTAATGATGCCAAAGACACGACACCACCTTCGCCCGGACCCTAAAGGACATCGCTCTCAAACGCAGTCCCAACACTTCACACAGGAGCTACAGATCAATAGGCACCCCACCCAGACCAGCGAGACTCACTCCCAAACCTGCGGGACTCCGGGACCTATACACAGAGGACCCATGCCGAGAGGACCTACATCCAGACCACAACACCACCAGCCACATCCACACCCCCACCCCAACCAATCGACAAACCCCCCAAGTCAACCATGCCCACACTCCATTTATGCCCCCTCAGATCAGCCCCATGCCCCTCCACTCCTGCAAAGAGGGCCTCAACATGGAAGTCACACATGCGCCCAGGCCGTGAGTGGGCAAACAGGCCCAACCCCCACTCTTACACGAGCCTAAAACAATGGAATGTACCAGATGCTCAGCAGGCTCTGCTTACACTTACTGGCCTGAGGCCAAACCCCAGGACCAATAACATTGGACACTTTATGAAACACAAAGCCTTCACTATCTCATCCTGGAATATCTAAGGCCTGAGGTCATCTGCTTATGGCCTAAAGAGCAGGAACCGGAAATACAGACATTCATCCAACAAGAAACATGGAGGAGACGGACCCACTGGTTGCCCTCTGGTTACAGAGAGCTAGTAGTCCCATCCACCAAACTACCAGGTGTGAAACAGGGAGGGACTCAAGGGTTATGCTAATTTGTTATAGAGCAGACCTAACTCACTCTTAAATTAATCAAAACAGTAACATGTTACATTTGGCTCGAAATTCAAAAGGAAATTATCTTAAAAGAGAAAAATGTCCTCCTGTGTGCTACCTATATCCCCCCACTAGAATCCCCATACTTTATTGAAGACAGCTTCTCCATTCTGGATGGGGAAATTAATAATTTACAGGCCCAGGGACATGTGCTAGTCTGTGGCGACCTAAATGCCAGAACCGGACAATAATCTGACACCCTCAGCACACAGGGGGACAAACACCTGCCTGGAGGGGACAGCATTCCCTCCCCCATATGCCCCCCTAGGCACAACATAACCAACAAAAACAGGTCACAACTCCTGCAGCTCTGTCACACGCTGGGTATGTACATAGTCAATGGTAGGCTTCGAGGGGACTCCTATGGTAGGTACACCTATAGCTCATCCCTTGGGAGTAGTACTGTAGACTACTTTATTACTGACCTCAACCCAGAGTCTCTCAGAGTATTCACAGTCAGCCCACTGACACCCCTATCAGATCACAGCAAAATCACAGTCTACTTGAACAGAGATATGATCAATCATGAGGCATCAAAGCCAAAGGAACTGAATAATATTAAGAAATGCTATAGATGGAAGGAACGTAGTTTGGAAACATACCAAAAAAAACAATTAGGCAACAACAAATTCAATCCCTTTTAGACAACTTCCTGGACAAAACGTTCCACTGTAATAGTGAAGGTGTAAACTTGGCAGTAGAAAATCTAAACAGTATATTTGACCTCTCAAATCTAAAAATGTCAAACAGAAAACTGAAGAAAATGAACAATGACGACAAATGGTTTGATGAAGAATGCAAAAACCTAAGAAAGAAATTGAGAAACCTGTCCAACCAAAAACATGGAGACCCAGAAAACCTGAATATGGCGAATCACTAAAACAATACAGAAATACACTACGGAAAAAGAAGGAACAGCACATCAGAAATCAGCTCAATGTAATTGAAGCATCCATAGACTATAACCACTTCTGGGAAAATTGGAAAACACTAAGAATTATCTATCCAAAATGGAGATGTATGGGTAAACCACTTCTCCAATCTTTTTGGCTCTATAAAAAAGCACACACAGCAAAAACATATAAATGATCAAATACAAATATTAGAATCAACTATTAAAGACTACCAGAACCCACCTGATTATCCAATTACCTTGAATGTACTACAGGACAAAATAAAAACCCTCCAACCCAAAAAGGCCTGTGGTGTTGATGGTATCCTATATGAAATTATAAAATATACAGATCACAAATTCCAATTGGGTATACTTAAACTCTTTAACATCATCCTTAGCTCTGGCATCTTCCCCAATATTTGGAACCAAGGACTGATCACCCCAATCCACAAAAGTGGAGACAAATTTGACCAAAATAACTACCGTGGGATATGCATCAACAGCAACCTTGGGAAAATCCTCTGCATTATCATTAACAGCAGACTCGTACATTTTCTCAGTGAAAACAATGTACTTAGCAAATTCCAAATTAGCTTTTTACCAAATTATCATACGACAGGCCACATATGTACACCCTAAATGCACACCCTAAATGACAAACAAACAAACAAACTAAAAACAAAGGCAAAGTCTTCTCATGCTTTGTTGATTTCAAAAAAGCCTTTCAAAAAAGACTCAATTTGGCATGAGGGTCTGCAGTACAAATTGATGGAAAGTGGTGTTGGGTGAAAAACATACGACATTATAAAATCCATGTACACAAACAAGTGTGTGGTTAAAATTGGCATAAAAAAACATTTCTTCCCACAAGGCCGTGGGGTGAGACAGGAATGCAGCTTAAACCCCACCCTCTTCAACATATATATCAACCAATTGGCGAGGGCACTGGAACAGTCTGCAGCACCCTACTAGAATATGAAGTCAAATATCTACTGTTTGCTGATGATCTGGTGCTTCTGTCACCAACCAAGGAGGGCCTACAGCAGCACCTAGACCTTCTGCACAGATTCTGCCAGACCTGGGCCCTGACAGTAACCCTCAGCAAGACAAAATAATGGTGTCCCAAAAAAGGTCCAGTCGCCAGGCCCAGAAATACAACTTCCATCTAGACACCGTTGCCCTAGAGGACACAAAAAACTATACATACCTCGTCCTAAACATCAGCGCCACTGGTAACTTCCACAAAGCTGTGACTGATCTGAGAGACAAGGCAAGAAGGGCCTTCTATGCCATCAAAAGGAACATCAAATTTGACATACCAAATAGGATCTGGCTAAAAATACTTGAATCAGTTATAGAACCCAATGCCCTTTATGGTTGTGAGGTCTGGGGTCCGCTCACCAACCAAGAATTCACAAAATGGGACAAACACCAAATTGAGACTCTGCATGCAAAATTCTGCAAACATGTCCTCATTGTACAACGTAAAACACCAAATAATGCCCTGCAAAGCAGAATTAGGCCGATACCCGCTAATGATCAAAATCCAGAAAAGAGCTGCTAAATTCTACAACCACCTAAAAGGAAGCGATTCCCAAACCTTCTATAACAAAGCAATCACCTACAGAGAGATGAACCTGGAGAAGAGTCCCCTAAACAAGCTGGTCCTGGGGCTCTGTTCACAAACAGACCCCACAGAACCCCAGGACAGCAACACAATTAGAACCAACCAAATCAAGAGAAAACTAAAAAACTGAGCAAACTAGAGATATTTGGCCCTAAACAGAGAGTACACAGCAGCAGAATACCTGATCACTGTGACTGACCCAAACGTAAGGAAAGCTTTGACCATGTACAGACTCAGTGAGCACAGCCTTGCTATTGAGAAAGGCCGCCATAGCCTGTCTTCTCTTGAGAGCCAGGTCTGCCTATGTGCACACTGCCCACAAAATAAGGGGGAAACTGAGCTGCACTTCCTAACCCTCTGCCAAATGTATGATCATATTAGAGACACATATTTCCCTCAGATTACACAGATCCACAAAGATTTCAAAAACAAACCACATTTTAATAAACTCCCACATCTACTGGGTGAAATACCACAGTGTGCCATCACAGCAGCAAGATTTGTGACCTGTTGCCACAAGAAAAGGGCAGTGAAGAACAAACACCATTGTAAATACAACTCATATTTATGTTTATTTATTTTCCCTTTTGTACTTTAACCATTTGCACATCGTTACAACACTGTGTATATATAATATATACATAATATGACATTTGAAATGTCTTTATTCTTTTGGAACTTCTGTGAGTGTAATGTTCATTTTTATTGTTTATTTCATTTTTGTATATTATCTACTTCCCTTGCTTTGGCAATGGTAACATATGTTTCCCATGCCAATAAAGCACATTGAAATGAATTGAAAGAGAGTCTTTGTATTCACTTGCACATTTTGGTATTGATTGTATCTCTGACAAACTCCAGGGTCGCCTTATTGGGATGAGGCTGAGATCACTGTGAGGCTGAGATGAGGCTGATGAGGCTGAGATCACAATGGTAACATATGTTTCCCATGCCAATAAAGCACATTTAAATGAATTGAAAGAGAGAGAGAGTCTTTGTATTCACTTGCACATTTCGGTATTGATTGTATCTCTGATAAACTTCCAGGGTCGCCTTATTGGGACGAGGCTGAGATCACTGTGACCTCTCACAGATACACTGTTTGACCTAACAATGATTCATCTCAGAATAGGAGAAATACAGAGATAGTGGGTGGGTCTTTCTTCTTCTTCATGCAACACCTTCATATACAGACGTAGGATCTTATTTTGAGCCAGTTTGCTACAGCAGGAAAATAAACCTGCAGCAACAGGACATGCAAATTATTATGTGGATTATAATTAATGGCCATTTTTGTAGGGGTTGATAAGATTTTTGGTAAGGGAAAATCAAGTCTGAAATTTCATTGTGGATCCTACAATCTTCAGAAGCCTTTTCAAAACGTCAAATACACTACAAGTTAAACATTTCCTACATTGCAGGAAATTTCTCCTGCAACAGGGTGATCAAATTAAGATACTATATCTTTACTGCACTGGCATCACAACCCACAGAGATATCGTCCACTGGTTCCCATTCCTATTGTTTTCAATACAATTAATCAGTTATAGATTTTATCATAGTGTTGTAAGAGTGACAGTTATCCACCTATTCTATGTGATTGTATGACAAAAGCTGCTGCAAGTGTGAGTCCACGTCAAGGTTGACACACTCACGTCAAACAGCTTCTCAATGTACATCTCCTCGTTGACGCGATCTCGCAGAATGTCCTGGTTCTGCCGCACAAACGTTATATAGGTATCAGCCAGGTCCATCCCTGGCTTCTGAGAGCAGAGAGAGAGAGAGGGAGAAGGGAAGAGATGGAAAAACACAAGGAGGAAGATAGGATTAAACACAGGGAAGAGTAATAGGTAAGTTCAGTTGAGAAAGACAGTATTAGTCCTTAACATTTCATCAGAGAAGGTCCATATTCATTAACTTAAGTTTTATTTGATGGAAAACATGGACACTGAATTTTAACTGTTGCATGCTAAAAATCCCCTTCTCTTCGAGACATGTAAAAAATAAAAATAAAATAAAAACACAAAACACACACCACAATCACTGTCAGAATAACAAGCGGTGGAGCTGTTACCAGCTAAACATTTAGTGAATGTCAATGCAATCGTTTCGCCAGAGGAGAGAGGCCAGAGGCAGAAAAGAGGGTTAGACCTCTTCCATTCACACTCTCTGTGTCAGTGGGAGATTACACTGTAATGCTATTGTAATTGCTTTGACATCTTTCACACCCATTTCACAGGGCCTTAGATGGCCCCCAGGGCCTGATGTCCTGCTACGGTTCTGAACACGGCGCGCCAACTCCCCTGTGGAAAACAAGGAAACAGAGCTATGTGCCGATTAAAAACAATCGACGCGGAAAACCCCTTCTCCTGATGTTTTTCCAGAGAGACGGAAGAGAGGACTGTGATTACAAACTGTCATTATAGCAACTGAAGAGTAAGGTGGGTAACTGACACACTGGGGTGATAGGCCTTTGTGTGTGTGTGTGGCCTTCCTTACCTTAGGTTGAGGTAGTCATTAGAGCTGGGAGCATGTAAACAGGTGCATTGACGTAACGGAGGTGACGCTGCCATAACGGAGGTGACTCTGACGTGATGGAAATGACCCTGATGAGTCAGAAGTGGTTGTGACCCTGACTCACTGTTGTGTAATTACTCTAAAAATAACACATTTCAAACTTGGCGTAGTCATCACCCACCGTCTAGGTCACAGTCAGGATGTGTGTGAACTTCATAAGAGGTAATTCTAATTAATTTCATGGCCCTACACTGATAAGCCATAACCAATGTAAAATAATCACATATTATGAGACAATCAATCACCGGTTCAATAAAAACTTAGATCAAACGCTGCACAAATACAACTCATTTCAAACCAGGAAAGCATCATGATATCCTGTATATTTCAAAGAAAGATGTTGTTCACTCATTGCCACGTAACTGAACTCATTGTGATTGACTGAATGGCTCAGTGTTAGTTGCCTAGCAGCATAACAGCCATTCTAAAATGTGTTCAAAATAAACTCTGACTCTCATATTTCCCCTCAACATATTACCTCTATTATACAAATACTACCAAAATAAACCTGGAACGATGGGTAGAGCTTCTTTATGGATCATGCAGTAAAAATATATATGTTTTATCCATGCTGTTCCTAAATGCATAAAATAACGCATTAATACAAAGTGTAGAAATGTTTTTCTCAAAGACATTTAATATAAAATTATATACAACGTGACATGCAGTTCCCAATAATTCATATGGACGTTTGATGACGTGCACCTCAGTGTCATGGGGTTAAAGTTCAGTAAGGGGGACTCTGCTACAGGGATGTTAGGGTGAGGGGGGGTGAGCTGTGGGGTTAGGGTCAGGGGGGTTGGGTCAGATGATTGACAGGCCTGTCAGGAAACTGTAATCCAGTGGGTGGAGACTTTGAATCCACCACCTCCTGAGCTGCAGTGAGTGACAGTATGGATTGGACAGGTGTGGGGTGGTGTGTGTGTGCGTGCGTGTGTGTGTGTGTAAGGTGGGGTGGTGTGTTTGTGTGGGTCTGTGTGTGTGTGTGTGTGTGTGTGTGTGTGTGTGTGTGTGTGTGTGGGGGGGGGGTGGTGTGTGTGTATGTCAGGATCATTGGCAATATATCACTGTCTCTGTTGTCACAAGGGCATCAATCCCCGCCACCTCCAAGGCAGAGCCCTCTCCATTACTCTCTTTCCCCCACCCTCTTCCCCTCTCTCTCTTCTTCAGTGACAAGGTGACAAAGCAGTGTGACAGGGAGGCACGGAGAAAGAGATGGAGGCATGGAGAAAGAGATGGAGAAAGAGATGGAGGCATGGAAAAAGAGATGGAGAAAGAGATGGAGGCATGGAGAATGAGATGGAGGCATGGAAAAAGAGATGGAGAAAGAAATGGAGGCATGGAGAAAGAGATGAAGGCATGGAGAAAGAAATAGAGGCATGGAGAAAGAGATGGAGGCATGGAGAAAGAGATGGAGGCATGGAGAAAGAGATGGAGGCATGGAAAAAGAGATGGAGAAAGAAATGGAGGCATGGAGAAAGAGATGGAGGCATGGAGAAAGAAATGGAGGCATGGAGAAAGAGATGGAGGCATGGAGAAAGAGATGGAGGCATGGAGAAAGAGATGGAGGCATGGAGAAAGAGATGGAGGCATGGAGAAAGAAATGGAGGCATGGAGAAAGAGATGGAGGCATGGAGAAAGAGATGGAGGCATGGAAAAAGAGATGGAGAAAGAAATGGAGGCATGGAGAAAGAGATGGAGGCATGGAGAAAGAAATGGAGGCATGGAGAAAGAGATGGAGGCATGGAGAAAGAGATGGAGGCATGGAGAAAGAGATGGAGGCATGGAGAAAGAGATGGAGAATGAGATGGAGGCATGGAGAAAGAAATGGAGGCATGGAGAAAGAAATGGAGGCACGGAGAAAAGATGGAGGCACGGAGAAAAGATGGAGGCACGGAGAAAAGATGGAGGCATGGAGAAAGAGATGGAGGCATGGAGAAAGAGATGGAGGCATGGAGAAAGAGATGGAGGCATGGAGAAAGAGATGGAGGCATGGAGAAAGAGATGGAGGCATGGAGAAAGAGATGGAGGCATGGAGAAAGAGATGGAGGCATGTTCATTATTCATTTTGACCCCCCCCCCCCCCTTTGTTCATAAACTGAACAACTTCCACAGACATGTGACTAACAGAAATGGAATAATGGGTCCCTGAACAAAGGGGGGGGGGGGGGGGGGGGGGGTCAAAATCTAAAGTAACAGTCAGTATTTGGTGAGGCCACCAGCTGCATTAAGTATTGCAGTACATCTCCTCCTCATGGACTGCACCAGATTTGCCAGTCCCGCTCCAGAGTACAGGCCTCGGTGTAACATTCATTCCTTCAACGATAAACGTGAATCCGACCATCGCCCCTGGTGAGACAAAACCGTGACTCGTCAGTGAAGAGCACTTTTTGCCAGTCCTGTCTAGTCCAGCGACGGTGGGTTTGGATTGTGCATTCCTGGTGTAACTCGGGCAGTTGGTGTTGCCATCCTGTACCTGTCTCGTAGGTGTGATGTTCGGATGTACCGATCCTGGGCAGTTGTTGTTGCTATCCTGTACCTGTCTCGCAGGTGTGATGTTCGGATGTACCGATCCTGTGCAGGTGTTGTTACACGTGGTCTGCCACTGGGAGGACGATCAGCTGTCCATCCTGTCTCCTTGTAGCGTTGACTTAGGCGTCTCACACTATGGACATTGCAATAAATTGCCCTGGCCACATCTGCAGTCCTCATGCCTCCATGCAGCATGCCTAAGGCACGTTCACGCAGATGAGCTGGGACCCTGGGCATCTTTCTTTGGTGTTTTTCAGAGTCAGTAGAAAGGACTCTTTAGTGGCCTAAGTTTTCATAACTGTGACCATAAATGCTTACCGTCTGTAGGCTTTTAGTGTCTTAACGACCGTTCCACAGGTGCATGTTCATTAATTGCTTATGGTTCATTGAACAAGCATGGGAAACAGTGTTTAAACCCTTTACAATGAAGATCTGTGAAGTTATTTGGATTTTACGAATTATCTTTGAAAGACAGGGTCCTGAAAAAGGGACGTTTTGGAGAAAGAAATGGAGGCATGGAGAAAGAGATGGAGGCATGGAGAAAGAGATGGAGACATGGAGGAGATGGAGAAAGATGGAGGCATGGAAAAAGATGGAGGTATAGAGAAAGAGATGGAAGCATAGAGAAAGAGATGGAGGCATGCACCAGGTTCCAACATAACTACACTCCAGATTGGGGCCAAAACAGAATACACACGGGCCGCCCTCTGTCACGCTCTGCCCTCTTTCAAAGAATGAGCCTCAGTTCTGTACTTGACTTGTAGCCAAACATGCTAGACACACAACCACACACACAGGCTATTCCAGACTGTCAACAATCTAGTGTGAAATCAAATTATGTCAAAAGGAGGCAGATGGAAAAAGGTGTGTGTGGTGGTGAAGGAGTTGCCGGAGGTGGTGGTGGAGTTGGTGGTGGAATTGCCAGAGGTGATGGTGGAGTTGACTCTACTGATAACTACTTTGAGGAAAAATGTACTTGCTTTGACTGTGATATGTGGTTGTCTCACCTAGCTATCTTAAGATGAATGCAATAACTGTAAGGCGCTCTGGATAAGAGCGTCTTCTAAATGACTAAAATGTACATATGTGGTGTAGTGGTGGTGGGGTGGTGGTTTAGTGGTGGTGGTGTAGTAGTGGTGGTTTAGTAGTGGTGGTGTAGTGGTGGTGGTGTAGTAGTGGTGGTGTAGTAGTGGTGGTGTAGTAGTGGTGGTGGTGGTGTAGTAGTGGTGGGGTGGTGGTGGTGTAGTAGTGGTGGGATGGTGGTGGTGGTTTAGTGGTGGTGTAGTGGTGGTGTAGTAGTGGTGGTGTAGTAGTGTTGGTGTAGTAGTGGTGGTGGTGGTGTAGTAGTGGTGGTGGTGTAGTAGTGGTGGTGTGGTGGTGGTGGTTTAGTGGTGGTGTAGTGGTGTAGTAGTGGTGGTGTAGTAGTGGTGGTGTAGTAGTGGTGGGGTGGTGGTGGTGGTGGTTTAGTGGCGGTGTAGTAGTGGTGGTGTAGTAGTGGTGGTGTAGTAGTGGTGGTGTAGTAGTGGTGGTGTAGTAGTGGTGGTGTAGTAGTGGGGGTGGTGTAGTAGTGGTGGTGTAGTAGTGGTGGTGTAGTAGTGGTGGTGTAGTGGTGGTGGTGTAGTGGTGGTGGGGTGGTGGTGGTGGTTTAGTGGCGGTGTAGTAGTGTTGGTGTAGTAGTGGTGGTGTAGTAGTGGTGGTGTAGTAGTGGTGGTGTAGTGGTGGTGGTGTAGTGGTGGTGTAGTAGTGGTGGTGTAGTAGTGGTGGTGTAGTAGTGGGGGTGGTGTAGTAGTGGTGGTGTAGTAGTGGGGGTGGTGTAGTAGTGGGGGTGGTGTAGTAGTGGGGGTGGTGTAGTAGTGGTGGTGTAGTAGTGGGGGTGGTGTAGTAGTGGTGGTGGTGTAGTAGTGGTGGGGTGGTGGTGGTGGTGGTTTAGTGGTGGTGTAGTGGTGGGGTGGTGGTGTAGTAGTGGTGGTGTAGTAGTGGTGGTGTAGTAGTGGTGGTGCAGTGGTGGTGGTGTAGTAGTGGTGGTGCAGTGGTGTTGGTGTAGTAGTGGTGGGGTGGTGGTTTAGTGGTCGTGGTGTAGTAGTGGTGGTGTAGTAGTGGTGGTGTAGTAGTGGCGGTGTAGTAGTGGCGGTGTAGTAGTAGTGGTGGGGTGGTGGTTTAGTGGTCGTGGTGTAGTAGTGGTGGTGTAGTAGTGGTGGTGTAGTGGTGTTGGTGTAGTAGTGGCGGTGTAGTAGTGGCGGTGTAGTAGTGGTGGGGTGGTGGTTTAGTGGTCGTGGTGTAGTAGTGGTGGTGTAGTAGTGGTGGTGTAGTAGTGGTGGTGTAGTAGTGGTGGTGTAGTAGTGGTGGTGTATTAGTGGTGGTGTATTAGTGGTGGGGTGGTGGTGGTAGTTTAGTGGTGGTGGTGTAGTAGTGGTGGTATAGTGGTGTTGGTGGTGTAGTGGTGTTGGTGTAGTAGTGTTGGTGGTGTGGGGCAGCAATGACTGGTTAACCTGAGGGGGATAAGCGCTGAAAGCTGTGGAGAAAAGAAGAGCGAGAGAGAGGGATTGCTGCTAATTATACATTGCTGCCAGTCTGGTTTCCTGCCCTGGATCTGTTTCCCCCAGGTGCAGCTAGTTGTGTGTGTGTGTGTGGGAGGGATCTTAACCTTTCGTGACAAGGATCCAAAAGAGTGTTCTGCTAAATGCCCTAGCGACACAACCCTCCTCCACTCTCCCATCTCTTTAGCTCACCTGTAAGAGGGGCTTAACAGCTTTCGGTTCCCTCCACACAAAAGCGCAAGGTGGTTACATTATAATTTCAGGTGAAGGGAGGAGGAGGAGGAGGAGAGCAGATTTGGCAGGCTCAGAGCTCTGGGAACCAGTGTCAATGGGACACGTGGGATTCGCTGAGTCAAGGACAGGCGGGAGGGGGAGGTTTGAAGAGAAGGACAAAGGCTTGGCTGGCTTTATCAACAGTCCCACTCATGGATGCTGAAAAGGGTGTCAGAGTGTGCTTGGTTATGATAGAGTGAAACAACCTCTTGCTTTGGGTTAAAAGTTGGATTTGTGGGTCGAAACAGGCCTCCCTAACCAGAAATGGAGCGCTGCCTACTGGTGAGTGGACTGAATCCTTACCACTAGACCACCAGGGCAAACCTTTTGATGGCTTAAGAACAAAAGTATGTCATAATGAAGTGGCTAAACTCACCAAGTAATGACACCCTGGCCCTGCTTTCACATTTAGTGAATCAGAGACTTAGCCTTGCAATCCCTGACCAATGGAGAGTCAGCAGAATGTACCTGTCCAGAGTGCAAATTATACGTGACATTTTAAAATTAATGAATAATTCCAGCACCCAAACAGTGTACTGTGCACTCGCGCCATTGGATGAATGGAAAGAGATATCTGTTACAAAACACTAAAAAGTGTAATGACATTCTGTAATTGTCATTGGGTCTACACTTTTACCTTTTTTGTAGTAAGAAAAGCTGGGACACCTGAAAAGGGTCTGAGATGCGAGACTGTCCCGGGATGACAAGTGCAGCCACACAGAAACATATTTACCACTCTAGCAGTACAAATGGCATTTTAAACAAATAAGATAAAAATTAAATTAGCATTATTTCAAGTCACCCCCCCAAAGTTTGACTTTGTTGCATTTAGGGGGTCTGAGATCCCCCTGGGCCCCCGTAATTCAGGATGTGTCATTGCGTCTCTCTTTGGGTAATTAGAGGGCTTCCTCATCACTGTATTTGCCATCTTTCTGTCGGCTTATTGAGCTCCTGCTTCCTGCCATGGTGCTGTCGCTCAATAGTGTTATGTATTGCGGCATGTAGTGACCGCCCATGACCGACACCTTGGCAAATCGCTCAAAAAACGCTTTCATTAGCCAACGGTGCCAATAATTAGCCCTGCACGCCATCACAACCTCAAATACTCTGACACAACGGTGCTTCAAGGCAAAATGTAAAAATATTTCACCCACATTTAACATCAGCGTCTGATGATAAACATCTAACAAATATGATCTTGCTCAATGCCAGCTTTCTTCAGAAAGCTTTTCTTTTTGAGACAGAAATATGTGTGCAAACAAACATGTTCATATGAGCAAGTAAGACATTGTTAGAAATGAAGGAGAAATAATACTCACAGGCACATCCACATACTTGGCAGCTGCTTTCACCTTTGAGGCAAAGGAAAGATACAAAAAAAAGTTCAACTGAGCAGATTCGGTTACAACAAATGACATGTTGCTTTTCTAAGGACTGAATGCAAAGGGTCCGCATTCTCTGGAGTGGAACAAAAAAGCTTACCGTGAAAGATAGGATAGAGGAAAAGAATGTCCCTTCGTCATATCTGGAGAGTTTGGCGAGAACACCGTCTAAAACTCCAGCAAACTACCAGGGGAAACAAGAAAATCAGACACGTTAGTTGCCATTTGTAAAAAGAAGGTGGAGTATGAATGACTTTCTTCTCTTCACATTTTTTATTGTATGCGTTCCGCTCTTCTTTTGGTTATAACATATTCTATCATATTTTGCATAGAATATGAGAACAATTAGCAGGTGTGACTGGGTTATATCACACCTTAGTTCTATTTTACTAAGAAAGTGTTTCTTAATCAAATAGGCATTGGATTTGAGGTGGAGAAGGGCTGAAATATACAGTATCTATATGCAGGATTAGGGTTGCAAAGGGAGGGTATATTAATGGAAACTTTTAAAGTTTACCAGTAAACTACCAAGTATCTATTTTGGTATCTTTCAAGGATTTTATGAAATCTATCACAATACATCTTCAAGATACTTCAGAGAATCACAGATGTCTGTAATAATCTCTTGCCCTCGGTGTGGCCTTGTCACATGTAAAATATATGAAATTATTAAATAAGGTTTAAAAAATAAAAATTTGTATGACAAAGCTGTAAAACATTAACCTAAATATAAACCATCAATTTAGTGACTACCATTGGTGTTTAATATGAGTGTTTCAGCATGAAATAGACTTTATATACTTTATATATATAATTTTTTTTGTACAAACCTGTATTTATATGACTATGTCAATATGTATTTGTTGTTAATGTTTTAATGTCAAACTGGTGGCAGTTGTGAAAAAAGTACATTTTTGAAGAGTTCATTTTTCATTAATTAGGCAATTTTCTATTGAACCATATGGTTTATCTACTAGAAACTCATGGACAATATGGACACAAATATGATAAATGAATGCTATATAAAACAAATATATAATAATGTTATTCAAGTATAAATTACCAACAGTTATGATAGATTGCCATAGATTTTCAGCTAATACTCCAAAATGACTGAAAATTACAGTAACTCTGGTAAATTACTGGTAGCTTTGCAACACTATGCAGGATGTAGTAATTGGGTCTGTATAGGATGTGCAGTAACATACCTTTGTGACCATGGAGGAAATCATGTCTTTAAACGCATCATCGATCAGGACATCGATTTTTGAATGGTACTGTTGCTGAGGGGGTAGGGAGACAAACAAACAGTTTTAAGATCTATGGTGAGGGAGATAAGGTAAAAATGATTCCTTCATTTTGGCATGCACGAACGAGCACGCACGCACACACACTCTCTCTCTCTCTACCCTGACTCCCTACCCAAAACATTCAGCAGAGAAAATCTTCCCATGTAGCACCGGTGAGTTAAGCAGCTAATAGGGCTATTATGTGGCTGAATGGCATTCCCGCTCTCATTGGAAGGCAAAGGAATTCGAAGGATACTTTTTGTGCTTCCCCACAATTAGAGCAGCCTTGTGTTCCTCTAAAGCACCGGTCCAGCTGCGGAGACCAAAGGCTCACACTAGATTCAATTAATCCGCCATTTCATGTCTCATAACCCCTATATTCATGAGGATTTTTTACTCTCCCAAAAAAACATGTCGCAGCCAAAAAGAGGGAGGGATAGAAAGGAGTGAGAGAGAGAAGAGAGTGAGATGGGGGACAGAAGAGGGAGGGAGAGCCTCCATTTG
This sequence comes from Salvelinus fontinalis, assembly GCF_029448725.1. Classification (NCBI taxonomy): domain Eukaryota; kingdom Metazoa; phylum Chordata; class Actinopteri; order Salmoniformes; family Salmonidae; genus Salvelinus; species Salvelinus fontinalis. The sequence goes on from NC_074669.1 coordinate 10,291,909, forward strand.
CGGCATTGAATGGCTGCCTTCGACGCTCGCACGGCAGCCAGGGAGTTCATCTCTTGGCGACAATGCCCTTTCACGACACGTCTAAAGAACACCCAAATTAAAAATTGCAATCAACAAAGCCTGCAGATCGGTGACAAATTGAGGGTGCATGGAGGTCACCATCGGCAGCCCTCATTTTCTTTTCACCTTTTTCTTCATTCCACGAAATGGCAGCTTCTTTCATAAACAGAATTTCAAGCGAATCTTAAGGACTTTTTTTTCTTCTTTTTACTTCAAATAACACTGCTGTGTTTGCTTTTTATTTTACAGAGGAGGCCGAATTGTGAGGTCCTTCTTCACATTAGAGAATATTAAATTGTGAGCTCTTCTGAAATGTGTGCACCACACCCAAAATAACAATAATTTATTTTAAAAACTTTTATCTGGTAGCAAACTGCTAAGAGCCCAAGTTTTTTTATTCTAAGGTGCAACTGGCATTTCCAAATGTAAGCTTCCCATTCCAATGACAATAACAACAACATAGTTAACTGATCATTTCTTTAGACATGATGATCCTGGTGATATATTGGTATACAGCAAGACAGTCCCAATTTGCAGACGCTTTTGATGAAGATATTCGATTAAGCATTCGCTGGAGAATGATTTCGGGGCAGAGCTATCTATGAAGTGGAAAATCACAAAGGGGGACATTCCGCCGTTCTATTGAAGTCTCCTACCTCAGCCAGCCTGTACTTTGAGAAAAAATTCATTTCTGATCTCCTAAAAGTTTAGATGACTTCTCCATTCAGCAGTTTGAATAGGAAGTATGATGAGCTGGCAATGGCAGACGCCATTCAGCGCGCAAACATCTGAAATGCCAGGATCTCTTTTGTGTCGATCAGAAGCGACCACTCTGGCATAGCCCGCTATGCACAAAGACATTCTCTGGTGAATGTGCAAGATAGTGTTTGGATTTAGTTCAAATTGAGGTCCCTTTGAGACAAGGACCAGAGGAAGTTAAATTTGTTTGCATATATGAATGTGCTCTTAAAAAACACTGTTCCACCATTGTTCCATTCCATTAAAAAAACGAATATAATAAAAAGATCTGTAGCGGCAGGTAACCTAGTGGTTAAGAGCGTTGAGCCAGTCGAATCCCCAAGATGACTAGGTGATTAAATCTGCCGATGTGCCCTTGAACAAGGCATTTACCCCTAATCGCTCCCGTAAGTCGCTCTGGATAAGAGCTTCTGCTAATTGACTAAAATGTAAATGTTTTCACTAGGTGTGAGCGTGATAAGGAGGGGACTAACAAAGAAAGCTGAAGGTGGTTTAAGATTCTACTAAGGGATGAAGAACACTTACCCATTGTTTGTCAATCTTGGATTCAAACAATGACGTGCAGGATGTATGAAAATGAAACCAAGGAAAGAGTGAAAGAAAAAAACAATCAAAATCATCACCTTAAATTCAATAGCATTACATGATTACAGTAAACAGCTTGCACACAATCATTTAATTTAATTATTTTATTATGCAGTATGTGTGTATGATACAAAAAAAATAATTTAACACCCCCAGGAAATTGTTAATATCTCTGCATATACAGTACCAGTCAAAAGTTTAGACACACCAACTCATTCAAGGGTTTTTCTTTATTTTTACAATTTTCTACATTGCAGAATAACAGTGAAGACATCAAAACTATGAAACAACACATATGGAAACATTTTCAAATAAGCAAAGAGAAACGACAGTCCATCATTACTTTAAGATATGAAGGACAGTCAAAACGGAAAATTTCAAGAACTTTGAAAGTTTCTTCAAGTGCAGTCTCAAAAACCATCAAGCGCTAAGATGTAACTGGCTCTCATGAGGGCCGCCACAGGAAAGGAAGACCCAGCGTTACCTCTGCTGCAGAGGATAAGTTATTTAGAGTTAAAACTTCTTCGGGGCAGAATTTTTACTTTTGGATAAATAGCATGCCAAAATTCAGCTGCCTGCTACTCATCCCCAGAATATAAGATATGCATATTATTAGTAGATTTGGATAGAAAACACTCTGAAGTTTCTAAAGCTGTTTGAATCATGTCTGTGAGAATAACAGAACTTATGTAGCAGGCAAAACCCAGAGGACAAACCATTCAGAATTTTTATTTTTTTGAGGTCACTGTCTTTTCAATGTCTTTTCCTAGAGACATCAGATTTCTAATGGACTTGTTTGCAGTTCCTACCGCTTCCACTGGATGTCACCAGTCCTTGGAAATCGTTTGAGGTTATTCCTTTGTGTAATGAAGAAGTAAGGCAATCATAAATGAGGGACACATTAAGTAATTTGTTTGAGAGAGGCACGTTACCAAAAATGTTGCGTCAGTTTGTTTTCTTTTTGTATTGAACACAGATCATCCCGTCTTCAAATTGATCGATTATTAACGTTTAAAAATACCTAACGTTGTATTACAAAAGTAGTTTCAAATGTATTGGTAAAGTTTACATGTAACTTTTGATATATTTTGTAGTGACGTTTCGCAAGTTGGAAGCTGTATTTTTCTGGATGAAACGCGCCAAATAAATTGACATTTTGGATATATATCGACGGAATTAATCGAACAAAAGGACCATTGGTGATGTTTATGGGACATATTGGAGTGCCAGCAAAATAATTTGGTCAAAGGTAAGGCATGATTTATATTTTTTTCTGCGTTTTGTGTCGTGCCTGCAGTGTTGAAATATGCTACTCTCTTTGTTTACTGTTGTGCTATCATCACATAATAGCATCTTATGCTTTCGCCAAAAAGCCTTTTTGAAATCTGACATGTTGGCTGGATTCACAATGAGTGTAGTTTTAATTTGGTATCTTACATGTGTGATTTAATGAAAGTTTGATTTTTATATAATTTTATTTGAATATGGCGAGCTGTATTTTCCCTGGCTATTGGCCAGGTGGGACGATTGCATCCCACCTGCCCCAGAGAGGTTTTAACTCAACCTCAGATTGCAGCCCAAATAAACACTTCAGAGTTCAAGTAACAGACACATCAACATCATCTGTTCAGAGGAGACTGCGTGAATCGGGCCTTCATGGTCCAATTGCTGCAAATAAACACCTACTAAAGGACATCAATAAGAAGAAGAGACTTGCTTGGGCCAAGAAGCACGAGCAATGGACATTAGACCGGTAGAAACCTGTCCGTTGGTCTGATGAGTCCAAATGTGAGATTTTTGGTTCCAACCCGGCGTGTCTTTGTGAGACGCAGAGTAGGTGAATGGATGATCTCTGCATGTGTGGTTTCCACTGTGAAGCATGGAGGAGGTGGTGTGATGGTGCTTTGTTGGTGACACCGTCTGTGATTAATTTAGAATTCAAGGCACACTTAACCAGCATGGCTACCAAAGCATTCTGCAGCGATACACCATCCCATCTGATTTGGGATGAGTTGGAACGCAGAGTGAACGAAAAGCAGCCAACAAGAGCTCAGCGTATGTGGGAACTCCTTCAAGACTGTTGGAAAAGCATTCCAGGTGAAGCTGGTTGAGAGAATCCCAAGAGTGAGCAACGCTGTCCTCTCTGGAAAAGGATGGCTACTTTGAACTGAAAATAATGCTTAATGGAGAATCGCCATTGACAGTTATTTTTAGCCGAATACTTCATCTGAGTCAGGTATAAATATATTGTATGAGAATTATATACATGTCAATTTTAACTATTAACATACATTTCTGTAGAAAGTGGAAAAAGGATTGATAAGTATGCAATTTGCACTGAAGATGTCCATTAACACAGTGGTTCCAACCTTGTTTGAACCGTGGCACACATTGATTGGATAAAACAATTCTGCGGCACACATTCTTTTACTAATAGTTGATTTAGTGGCAATGACCTCCATCTCATCTGAACCAAACTGGAAATCATCAATTTTCTTTGTGACAAAGATGTGTTTTAGATTAAAGTGTTTATTAAAGTGTTTATTAAAAATAAAAATAAATGATGATCCCTTGACACCATTCATTCCAATGTGAAGACTCAATAGTGCATGCACAATTTGAACTGCTCCAGGAAGTGATGCTGCAGGCTAGCTCAATGTTTCCCCCTCTCATTGAATAACTCAAGTTGAAGGCTGACCGGGGTACTGCAGGCTGCCATTAGCAACTCAATTATCCTTATAAGTTCTTCTGTGTGCGATTTAAAAATTATCGGTTCAAGAACATACATCTGGAGTATTAGAAGCAACTATTGGTGCCATGATTGTCTTCCAAAAATGTTTTTATTTTCACGAAGATTCACCACGAAGAGTGCCATTTTTACATTCACTATATTGGGGATCCTGTTTTCGGCTAACAACGCCTGCAATAACGCTGTCGGCCTTGAACTTCCGTGGCTTCAATAAGAGGGGGCAGTCATTCTCCAATGGGTACAGGTTTTTATTTTTAAGCGTTTTTCTGCACTGTAAAGGTGCAACCACAGACATAAAGCCATGCTCCGTTTGTTTCTATAGCTGAGGCTGTTGTACTGCAAAGCCCAATCAGACTTGCCTGTGCTAATGGTTCTCACATGCAAAGTAAAATTGTGACTCGTTTCAGGAAACTAGGCGGGTCACTACTTCACAGGAGGCATTTGAATGTAAACTTTTTTATAATCAAAATGCGTTTTTTGGCAAAAATGCCTTCTGAAATGTGAACTTTCATGAGCCTTAATAACAAACTTGAGTGCCATCGGTAAATACGTATAAAATTGTTAAATTATGAGCCTAGTTGGTTTAGCCAAAGAAAAAGCCAGCAACCTTCCCGCTAGCCATGATAGGCTGAGATAATGAGTGGAAAGGACATGCCAAGAGATGAGTTCGGATTGATCTGCCATATAGCATGCTTCTGTCTATTTGAGCTGGTCAGTATGTGTAGGTAATCCTGTCTATCGCGGCTTTAAAAAAAAAGGATAGCGTAGCAGAACTGCGTAAGTGTTGCTCTCCACTTTCTGGAGGACCGAGAATTGAAATCAGTGGCATTAGAGTATGATAGCTAAGGAGATGGAGAAAACACTCTACCAACTAAGGGCAACCATGGCATCCATGATGTATATGGGTAAGATAGTCTAGCTAGCTACATTTTCAGATGTTACGCATTTCTAATTTTGACAGAAAGTCATTTTAATTTCAAGTTAAAGTGTACTAACGTTAGCTGGCAGGCTCGCTGTTATTATTCGTATCTCAGAACCATTTGCTTTGTTAGTTATAGCCTAATGTTAGCTAGCTAACATTGAACTTGGATGGTTAGCTACCTGCAGATTCATGCAGGGTAGTAACGACATGAGTTGGGATTATGGTTCATTGTTTACCTAGCTAGCTACATGTCTTAACAAAAGACTCCACTATGCAAGTAACCATTTCAATAGAATGTCACTGTGACGACTGTTGATAGACGTAGCTGGTAAAATAACTGACTGTTGATAATAACTGTTGATAGACGTAGCAGAATAACTGACACATTTATGAACGCTCAACACCTGTTGAATATGGCCGGTGTCAGTAAAGCGTAAATTGTTGCCAGCAGCACAGTTGCAGTCACCAAAACTCTGGATAACATGAAAACAGCCTAACCAGCTCTGCTAGGGTGAGTAAAATGGTCAGTTAGTTGTTCTCTCATTTGTGTCTGGAAGTAGCTAGCAAGCTAGCCAACGGGAGCTTGACTGTTGTTGTTAGGACAGAACGCTTGGATCAACCCTTAAAGAGATGGGTGTGGCTAAAGCTTAAAAGAATGTGAATGATGCTGAATGGATGTAGACAAAGAAGAGCTCTTCAGAGGTACCAAAAGTATGGTTCCATATTTATCACATTTCAAAGCAGAATTACTTATCCATTGTTCCTCAAATAAAGTGTATGATATACCATTTTGTAGCTCTGTGTCTCTGCTTTTATCCAATGTAAAAAACACAATTTCGAACACAAACACAAATATTGCTACGTAAGACCGAATCAAGGTGGTCGGTCACAATTACACAAATGACTTTGCTCGTGATGCTCGCCCCTCAAATGACACAAATGTAAGAGCAGGTCCAGCTCACCGGACTTGAAACAACGATACAGATGTAGAGTGCATTCGGAAAGTATTCAGACCCCTTCACTTTTTCCAAATGTTGTTACGTTACAGCGTTATTTTGAAATTGACTAAATTAATTTAGGAATAAAATGGATTAAAATGTTGTTTTTCCCTCATCAATCTACACATAATACCCCATAATGACAAAGCAAAAACAGGGTTTTAGAACAAGTATTCAGACTGTTTACCCAGTACTTTGTTGAAGCACCTTTGGCAGCGATTACAGCCTGGGGTCTTCTTGGGTATGATGCAACAAGTCTGGCACACCTGTATTTAGGGAGTTTCTTCCATTCTTCTCTGCAGATCCTCTCAAACTCTGTCAGGTTGGATGGGGAGCATCGCTGCAGAGCTATTTTCAGGTCTCTCCAGAGATGTTTGATCGGGTTCAAGTCCGGCCTCTGGTTGGGCCACTCAAGGACATTCAGAAGGTCTTGGCTGTGTGCTTAGGGTCGTTGTCCTGTTGGAAGGTGAACCTTCACCTCAGTCTGAAATCCTGAGCTCTCTGGAGCAGGTTTTCATCAAGGATCTCTCTGTACTTCGCACCATTCATCTTTCCCCAGATCCTGACTAGTCTCTCAGTCCCAGACATTGAAAAACATCCTCACAGCATGATGCTGCCACCACGCTTCACCGTAGGGATGGTGCCAGGTTTCCTCCAGATGTGACGCTTGGCATTCAGGCCAAGGTGTTCTTGTTTGTCAAGGTCTGAGAATCCTTTAGGTGCCTTTTGGCAAACTTCAAGCGGGCTGTCATGTGCTCTTTACTGAGGATTTGTTTCCGTCTGGCCATTCTACCATGAAGGCCTAATTGGTGGAGTGCTGCAGAGATGGTTGTCTTTCTTGACGTTTCTCCAATCTCGACAGAGGAACTCTGGAGCTCTGTCAGAGTGACCATTGGGTTCTTATTTTTATTTTTTTATTTAACTAGGCAAGTCAGTAAAGAACAAATTCTTATTTACAATGACGGCCTACACCGGTCAAACCCGGACGACGCTGGGCCAATTGTGTGCCGGCCTATGGGACTACCAATCACGGCCGGTTGTGATACAGCCTGGATTCGAACCAGGGTGTCTGTAGTGATGCCTCTAGCGTCACTAACTGACCATTATACAATTTTAGAATAAGGCTATAACGTAACAAAATGTGGAAACAGTAAAGGGGTCTGAATACTTTGACTGCACTGTAACCATGTGCCAATCAATGAATTATCTGAATTATATTTCATGTTCAATCCATAGGTCATGTTTATAAGTGAATGTCCCCCAAAAATATAAAGATTAGTAAAAGTTTCACGGCACACCTCAAGACACACCAGTGTCCCGAGGCACATCGGGTAAAAACCACAGCACTGTGTGTTAAAAGCACATAGAACATCACAAAGGAAGGCATCATTTGAAAAATAAATGATATCCTCTGAAAATAATAAAAGCAGAATAATGTATATATATATATATATCTTTACCTTGAGTTTCGCAACATCCTAACAAAAGGCAATGAAAAAAAAAATATCCTCAAAATAATTTTACTGTGAACTATTATGCTTTCAATGTGCAAAAAAACCTTCAAAAAACAGTAATCCGAGAAACAAGAAGAATTGAACACATTTCTTGTTAATTATCCAAGGTGAATTGCTATATCCTATTTTGCATACCATAAGTAGATCAGAAATACAATGTTTATTTGCTAAGCTACATACACTACATGGCCAAAAGTGTGTTAACACCTGCTCGTCTGTAACGGTCCTGACCAGTTTTATGTTGTTTTTGTATGTGTAATTGGTCAGGGCGTTAGTTTTGGGTGGGCAGTCTATGTTATCTGTTTCTATGTTGGTTTTGGGTTGCCTGGTATGGCTCTTGATTAGAGGCAGGTGGTTTGCGTTTTCCTCTAATTAAGAGTCATATTTAGGTAGGGCGTTCTCACTGTTTGTTTGTGGGTGATTGTCTTCCGTGTTTGTGTTATGTTTGCACCATACGGAACTGTATACGGTTTGTTCGGTTTATGTAGTCTGTTTCCTATTCGTGCGTTCTTCGTGTCTATGTAAGTTCTCATGTTTAGGTCAGTCTACGTCATTTGTTATTTTGTATCATTTCAAGTGTAGTTCGTGTTCGTTTTTTCGTCTTGTTTAATAAATATGTGTTCAAACTTCGCTGCGCCTTGGTTCCCTCAATACTCCTCCTTTTCCGAAGATGGAGAGGAGGAGGATCGCCGTTACAGAATCACCCACCACGCTAAGACCAAGCGGCAAGGGAAAAATAAACGGAGTAAGGGACAGGAGAAGGAGCAATGGACATGGGACGATTTATTGGAAGGAAAAGGTGTCTACACATGGGAGGAGATCCTGGCTGGTAGAGATCGCCTCCCATGGGAACAGCTGGAGGCACTGAGGAGAGCAGAGGCTACCGGAGAGAGGAACCGGAGCTATGAGGGAACGCGTCTGGCACGGAAGCCCAAAAAGCCCGTAAGTAATTCCCAAAAATTTCTTGGGAGGGGGCTAGGAGTTAGTGGGCCTAGGGCAGGTAGGAGACCTGCGCCCACTTCCCAGGCTTACCGTGGAGAGCGGGAGTACGGGCAGGCGCCGTGTTACGCAGTAGAGCGCACGGTGTCTCCTGTACGAGTGCATAGCCCAGTGCGGGTTATTCCACCTCCCCGCACTGGTAGGGCTAGATTGGGTATTGAGCCAGGTGTCATGAGGCCGGCTCAACGCGTCTGGTCTCCAGTGCGTCTCCTCGGGCCGGCATACATGGCACCTGCCTTACGCATGGTTTCCCCGGTTCGCCTACATAGCCCGGTGCGGGTTATTCCACCTCCCCGCACTGGTCGGGCAACCGGGAGCATTCAACCAGGTAAGGTTGGGCAGGCTCAATGCTCAAGAGTGCCAGTACGCCTCCACGGTCCGGTATTTCCGGCGCCACCTCCCCGCCCCAGCCTAGTACCTACAGTGTCTACACTGTATCCTGAGCCCTGTTCCTCCTCCACGCACTCTCCCTGTAGTGCGTGTATCTAGCTCGGTGCCTCCAGTTCCGGCCCCACGCACTAAGCTACCAGTGCGTCTTCAGAGCCCTGTACACACTGTATCTTCTCCCCCTACTAATCCTGATGTGCTTGTCCTCAGCCCGGCGTCACCAGTGCCGGTACCATGCATCAGTTATAGAGTGGGCTTTGAGAATACAGTGTGCCCTGTCCCTGCTCCCCGCACTAGTAGGAAGGTGCTTATCATTAGCACGGTGCCTCCAGTTCCGGCACCACGCACCAGGTCTACAGTGCGCCGTATCCGGCCAGAGCCATCCGTCTCACCAGCGCCATCTGAGCCATCCGTCTCCCCAGCGCCATCTGAGCCATCCGTCTCCCCAGCGCCGTCTGAGCCATCCGTCTCCCCAGCGCCGTCTGAGCCATCTGTCTGCCAGGAGCCTGCAAAGCCGCCCGTCTGCCATGAGCCTACAGAGCCATCCGCCAGACAGGAGCCGCTAGAGCCGTCAGCCAGACAGGAGCCGCTAGAGCCGCCCGCCAGACAGGATCTGCCAAGAGCCGCCCGCCAGACGGGAGCCGCTAGAGCCGCCCGCCAGACGGGATCTGCCAGAGCCGCCAACCAGACGGGATCTGCCAGAGCCGCCAACCAGACGGGATCTGCCAGAGCCGCCAACCAGACAGGATCTGCCAGAGCCGTCAGAGAGCCATGAGCAGCCAGAGCCGTCAGAGAGCCATGAGCAGCCAGAGCCGTCAGAGAGCCATGAGCAGCCAGAGCCGTCAGAGAGCCATGAGCAGCCAGAGCCGTCAGAGAGCCATGAGCAGCCAGAGCCTTCAGAGCGCCATGAGCGTCGAGAGCCGTCAGCCTGCCATGAGCGTCGAGAGCCGTCAGCCTGCCATGAGCGTCGAGAGCCGTCAGCCTGCCATGAGCGTCGAGAGCCGTCAGCCTGCCATGAGCGTCGAGAGCCGTCAGCCTGCATAGACCTGCCAGAGTCCCTCAGCCAGGATCTGCCAGAGTTTATCAGCCGGGACCTGCCCCTTGTCCCGGTGCTGCCCCTTGTCCCGGTGCTGCCCCTTGTCCCGGTGCTGCCCCTTGTCCCGGTGCTGCCCCTTGTCCCGGTGCTGCCCCTTGTCCCGGTGCTGCCCCTTGTCCCGGTGCTGCCCCTTGTCCCGGTGCTGCCCCTTGTCCCGGTGCTGCCCCTTGTCCCGGTGCTGCCCCTTGTCCCGGTGCTGCCCCTTGTCCCGGTGCTGCCCCTTGTCCCGGTGCTGCCCTTTGTCCCGGTGCTGCCCCTTCTCCTGGTGCTGGCTGTTTATTTAGGGGATGTGAGTTTTAGGGTGGGCATTGGGAGGGGAAGACAAAAACGGGGAGTGACTATGGTGGTGTGGGGACAGCGTCCAGAGCCGGAGCCACCACCGTGGTCACCTGCCCACCCAGACCCTCCCCAGGACTTTGTGCTGGTGCGCCCGGAGTTCGCACCTTGAGGTCCTGACCAGTTTTATGTTGTTTTTGTATGTGTAATTGGTCAGGGCGTTAGTTTTGGGTGGGCAGTCTATGTTATCTGTTTCTATGTTGGTTTTGGGTTGCCTGGTATGGCTCTTGATTAGAGGCAGGTGGTTTGCGTTTTCCTCTAATTAAGAGTCATATTTAGGTAGGGCGTTCTCACTGTTTGTTTGTGGGTGATTGTCTCCTGTGTCGTTGCATGTATTTACCATACAGGACTGTTTGGCTGTTCGTTTTCGTTTCGATGTCGTCTGTTTCCTGTTCGTGAGTTTACGTTTCAGTTATGTAAGTTTATGTTCAGGTTTCGTTCTACGTCGTTTTCTTATTTTGTATTTTTGTTAAAGTGTTTGTTTTCGTGTTGCCATCATCATCGTTTTTGAAATAAAAGATGGCTTATTTCCCTAAAGCTGCATTTTGGTCTGAAGATCCTTCTCTCCTCACCTCGTCCGAGGATGAGGAGAGCGACAGCCGTTACATCGTCGAACATCTCATTCCAATATCACAGGCATTAATATGGAGTTGGTCTCCCCTTTGCTGCGATAACAGCCTCCACTTTTCTGGGAAAGCTAGATGCTGGAACATTGCTACGGGGACTTGCTTCCATTCAGCCAAAAGAGCATAAATAATACAGCGATTGTATGCTGTAGCGTTAAGATTTCCCTTCACTGGAACTAAGGGGCCTAGACCGAACCATGATACACAGCCTAAAAACAATTTTTCCTCTTCCACCAAACTTTATAGTTGGCACTATGCATTGGGGCAGGTAACGTTTTCCTGGCATCCGCCAAACCCAGATTCATCCGCTGGACGTGTGATTTACCACTCCAGAGAATTCGTTTCCATTGTTCCAGAGTCCAATGGCGGCGAGCTTTACATCACTCTAACCAATGCTTGGCGTTGCGCATGGTGATCTTGGGCTTGTGTGCGGCTGCACAGATGGAAACCCATTTAATGAACCTCACGACGAACAGTTATTGTGCTGTCATTGCTTCCAGAGGCTGTTTGGAACTCGGTAGTGAGAGTCACAACTGAGGACAGACAATTTTAAAACGCTACGCGCTTCAGCACTTAACAGTCCCGTTCTGTGAGCTTGTGTGGCCTACCACCTCGTGGCTGAGCAGTTGTTGCTCCTAGACGTTTCCACAATAACAGCATTTACAGTTGACCGGGGCAGCTCTAGCAGGGCAAAATTCTCACGAACTGACTTGTTGGAAAGGTGGCATCATATGACTGTGCCATGTTGAAAGTCACTGAGCGCTTCAGTACGGACCATTCTACTGCCAATGTTTATCTATGGATATTGCATGGCTGTGTGCTCGATTTTATACACCTGTCAACAAAGAGTGTGGCTAAAAGAGCCGAATCCACAAATTTTAATGTCTGTCCACATACTTTTGGCCATGTAGTGTATGTGCACCTAAACTATAGCCTACTGTATCCTATCAAAACTAATTTCCTGTTATATATATAAGTATATATAAATATTTCTATTTTATGAATAATCAAATCCTCCTGCTGTAGGATTATTTTACTCCTGGAATAGAACTGGTCAAATTAAGATCCCACACCCGTAAATCATCAATGGTTCAGACAGTATAGATAATGATCTTGGACAGTATTTAGCACAGGTGAAACAACACCGTGCCATATCATAATCACCTCCATAATTAATGCATTCATTCAATTAGGGCAATAATGACCATGGAGTTGGAATCTAAATTGGAATCAGTAGTGTACACTGAGTGTACAAAGCTGAGTGCATCTGTTCGGCTATGAATCAACATCCTCAGGGACTTGAGGAGAATGGAGCTGAAGGTTAAGGGGACAGTGAGCTTAGCTCTCTGTAGAGACACTGTGTAAATTGTTGCTGGGTAGCGGAGGGTTAGCCTTTAGCAGGGTGAAATGCTGTAATGGAGAGATCGAGAGCTCATTCAGCCACATCGATTTAGAGCAGCTGCTGCACGTTACCACTGATCTGGACGTGATATAAATGCGCCCATTGCAATGAATGTTTTGGCTGCAAGGCAGTCAAGGTGATATGAAGATTACTGAATCTGTTACAGACCAAAGGAAACTTTAGGTCTTGAGCTCTTGAGGGAAACAATATTTGGTACTGTTGTGGTGGTATATTGCACTTATAACCAATGTTTCCTCAATTTTTGGGGGGCACAGAGAAAATTTGAGGTCTGCTGAGCGCAAACTTGAATGTTGTGAAAATTCTGTGCAACTTCCAGAGCGTGTTTACTGTGAACACTGAGTCTGTACCCGCTTTAAGTTAGAGTTTTAACAGTGGCCAAGTAGGCTGCTGTGGCTATTTGATTATAATGTAGGCCTACCAGAGTGGTCTACCATAAACAACAATAGAGAAAAAGCATCCCATAACATTTTCACATGGAAATTGCTGTTCAGCCTACAGTAGCAGCCAATGTGTGGTGTTCAATGTTGGCCTACATTCGATTACATTTTTGAAAAAAACCTGCAGGGCTTGACATTAACCTGTTTATCCAAAATGTTGTTGTGTTTAATGCAAGAACCCACTTTACAAAACAAAATGCATTATTATTCTCATACCATTATTACAGAATCAGACAAATTAAGCTATCCTCTGCCTATTGGCTACTTAGCTTATTCAAGCCTGTCTCAAAATACCACACTGCCCCTTTAAGACAAAAAAGGTCTTTAAACTGACTTGCTTTTAAAAGATGTCTAGAAATGTACACTCCCTATTACTGACAATAAATGATGTATAACTGGGCTAATAACTCACTAACGGGTTCGAGCCCAGGCTCTGTCGCAGCCGGCCGCAACCGGGAGGCCCATGGGGCGGTGCACAATTGGCCCAGCGTCGTCCGGGTTAGGGAGGGTTTGGCTGGCAGGGATATCCTTGTCTCATTGCGCACTAGCGACTCCTGTGGCTAGCCGGGCGCAGTGCACGCTGACACGGTCGCCAGGTGTACAGTGTTTCCTCCAACACATTGGTGTGGCTGGCTTCCGGGTTGGATGGGCATTGTGTCAAGAAGCTGTGAGGCTTGGTTGGGTTGTGTTTGGGAGGACGCATGGCTCTCGACCTTCGCCTCTCCCGAGTCCGTACAGGAGTTGCAGCGATGAGACAAGACTAACTACTTCCAATTGGATACCACGAAATTGGGGAGAAAAAAGGGGTGAAAAAAACCCTCATTAACTAGCAAAGGATATGAACTAAATGTGCACGCACACGTGGCTACATGTAGCTCTCGCTTTGATCTCAAAACAAGCATATCTAGTCACGACCGCTCATGCTGTGAACACAGTTCAATTCAAAGTAAATGGCACAGATCCATATATGGCAATGGTCTATTTTCATGTAGGCCTACTGATTGGTTAAGCGAACCGGTCTGTGTAGAGTATGGGCTGAGTCATGCTGGTCAATGCTATACAATCCTACTTCAATGCATTCTGCCTTCAACAAAATCTCTTGCATAGTTAGTTTTGCACACTAAATCTTGCATAGCTCACTTTGTTTCGGTATGTTGCATTGAAAGTGTCTAATATTGAGTTAATTCAACCACAATTGCCACAATAAAGGGAAACGTTGATAGTGTTAATAACTAACAGGGAAAACTAGAAAGTTGAGTGAAGTTCAATCTCGTGCTTCTCTCTGTGGGCTGATATTTCTTCTGCCCAGCAGGCCCGGGGAGTTGCGCGGTAGTCTCGCACTACTGTGCGCCCGGGCGCAGCTTAGAGGGATCATCGCTTATAACTGCTGAGGGCATGTACGGTTGTAGGTTTAAAAATATGAATGAGGCTCTGTCCATTCTGTTAACTACATTATATCCATTGTTCGCTACACTTGTTAGATAAATAACGAAACAACCTGGATTTACGTAGTCAAGTATGTGATGGTTTTGCATGCAATGCTGGAAATTTGTGATCAGTTTGTGCGGTCAAAGAACAGACAATAAAGGTTGAGTGTGGTCGTACCTCTTGATCGGAGTCCAGCACACAGAGTTTGGCACACTGCTTCTTGGCGTCCATTAGCATGTTGAACATGGTGCACACCGACAGCGACACCCGGAAGTCCGTTGACTTGCTGGCCTTCTGCATCTTGGAGTCGAAGGCGGCTTTCGTTCTTCGGGTATAAAAAGACAATTGAAAGGTGTTATGATATGGTTAATTCCTAGGGGGCTGGGGAAAACACTGTTCAAAACCACATCACTAAACTCTTCCTCATTATCCTCAGTAATATCTCAGTTATAAACCAGGTATGCAGTGGTAAATGCTTAACCCCCAACCCATCACAGGTGGTGACGTCCTCCTGACCTCTGACCTTTTGACGCAAGCCTCCATCATGTCGCTGGCCATGAGCTTCAGCCTCTGCTCCAGGTGTTTGGCAAACTCTGGCTCGGGCCAGTGCAGGTCCAGGACAAACATCTGGAGGGCATCCAACTTCCAGAAGAGGTCCTCTGAGGTTGCTGAGCCGTTACTAGGGGTTGGGGAGGGAAGAAGCCAAATATTAACTTTGCCAAGCTTCATGGAAGTTCTGTCAGTTAAACATGAACAAATGAAAACTGAGTTACAAAGTCTGGGGTGTTGTGCTCGAGGGTTTTAAGTGAAGTACGGATGTTTTCTTGTATTACTGCTCAATAACTGAACACGTTTGACAATTTACATGCTTCACAGTTTAACATGTCAGAGTTGCATATGACATGTTCTTAAGACACACCCAACAGTTCCTGAACATGTTCTACAGTGACTGAACACATCCTGCTGTCAAAGTGACTGTTACTAAGGAGACTCTCAGCACATAGACAGATGGGTGTCCATCGCCACCTTCTCTCCGGTGTCTACACCTCAACACATGGCAACCGGTGGCTGTAACCAGCATCCAAGTGTACAGCGAACCAGAGCGAGCGAGGGAGAGAGAGAGGGTGAGGGGTGGTGAAGCACACTCACTCACTTTTCTCACTTCGCCGTTAAAAGACTTACCTTCACATGTGGGAATAAATAATTTGAGCAAAATCCGCGTTGCAATTAAATGCTCGTTCATATCCCCCCTCATGACTAATTAGGAGCTCTCTTCTCCGAACGTCCCTTCTCCCGGGGGAATGGAACGATCCCCCACGCCCGTCTGTGCTCGCTAACGAAGTGCCAGTTTTTTTCTTGAGCGAGGCAAGGGTAGGTGGGTGGGTGGTTTGAGTCTCCACGGTTTCTACTGGGCCCTCAGAAGTCAACTTGTATTGTGATGCGGCGTGTGAGTCGCATATAACTTTTTTGCCTGTTGTTAACGAGCTAGGTTGTTTACATCATGTAGAATGTGCTAATCAGACACTGACACTTTTATTTTCAGGTCTACGTAGTCTGTAGAATTCTCACAAACGATCCAGGAAACCGAACCAGGGTACTGAATTTCATACGTGAAAAAGCCCTTGTGGGGCTTGTGGGGGATCTTGACTGCTCATTTATGACAAAGGTTTGAGGAGAAAATGGTCACTTGACAAGTGCTGAAAACAGTTTCATAACAGTCCCAAAGACCAGCTTTGAGGTTTCGAAGAAACATATTCACTGAAATCTGCAAAACGGCTACGCCTACTTACAAAATGTCGGGTAAATTAATTCCTTTCAAGCTGAAATAAGAATCCCATTTCTTATTTAACATTCATTAGGCATGATATACTTCACAACTCAGTGCTTAACTGAGCTGAGAATTGACCAGCATACCTTAACATCACAGTTATAAACAGGTGTCTCTGATACTATACAATATACAATAAAAATACCTGAAATATGTTGGACGTGTGCACAAAAAAACATGCCACAGCCGTTCCTGATCAAAGAGCCACAACATACATTTCACAAAAGAGATGCTGCTGTGCCACAAAACATTTGCCATGCTGCACCACATAACACAACAACCCTCACAAGACAACAAAAACATGCTTTTATCTTGATATCAAAGAAGGTATCAGTCTGAGGTCATCAAAAGGGGCAACTAATCCCAGGAATATCTGGGCCACCTGAATTGCACAGTTAAAAGCCTCGGTAGTGGTAGACATACTGGTCTTACTATTAACATTTAAATGTGAGGGCAGATTTTCAAGTTTCACACTTCTACAAAATGCATTAAGCTAGTTCGATAGTTAATGGCATACCATTGGCAAAGGGAAGTAATAGAATGCGAAATAGTGTTCTTGAATTGGAGAAGTTTGACAATAACAAGACAACCACAGCACAGTCCATGCCACAGTGCCCCACTAGGTCTTGCGGCAGCCCATACACACGTGCTGTCACACAGCGGGCCCATCCAGGAGGGTGCTGAGAAGCGCGGCATCTGTGGGAGATTGACTTTGGGCAGAGGCACGCTCGGTAGGTTGTTGGTTATTGTCCTGAAAAGAAATGAACGGCAAACCAAACCAAACGACAAAGAAAGATGCGACAGAGACAAAAGACAACAGAGAAATCCCACTGAGTGTTGATGCTCCAGACTCCATGTGGTTTTGTGCCTCGTCGGTGGATGTTATCTAACCTACACTACACACACTCAATTGTAGACATAAAAATGCAGACAGAAATATTCTAGGCTTGCTACTGTTCCTGATGTAAAGCACATCTCTGAGCTTAAAATATCACAACAGAATGCAACTAATGACTACATTGAGGGGGGGTCCTTACTTGACGGACTGCCAGGTTTCCTGCTCGAAGCCGCGGTGGATGGACTGGGCGATGGAGGATTCCATAAGGTCTATGTAGCGCACCACCAGCGGGATGAACAGGTCCTGCAGGTGTTTGTGGAACATGCCATTGCACAGGTGAGCTGGGGAATGAGGAAGGAAGTACGAAATAAATTCAAAGGTTTTGAATGTCGGCTTGAAGGTCTTTATACAGTTCAAGTGCTAGACTAGTTAAATCACGGTCCTTCCCTCCCACTATTATATTTGCATAAAAATTCAATTTTTTCACAATGTCCTGATATGCAAAGGAATAAGGAGTAAGAAGAGGAAAGAGAAGAGAAAGATACTCATAAAGTCAGATTAAGACACAAAGGACTCTATTTGAACAAACCTAATGTGATTGTAAATCTTATGTCCAGGGGTGTTTTGCTATTTTCACAGGGGGAATTATGGGCGCAATAGCCGTCTGTGGCGCGAAAGGGCTGGGTTTTGATTAATAAATAAGTTGTAGGTGTGATGAGGGCTTGACCATTCACAGGCCAATCAACATGTTCGATGGCTTAATACTGCATGTATCGTCTGGGGGGCACAGAATATGGGGGGCACAGAATATTCTCATCCTAGTCCATTATATATTGATACCGTTTATTAAATAGCATAGGTTACAGTAATGAATAATAGCAACAGGAAAATACATCCAGTTTTTGTAATATATTTGGGGTGTTGGCAGTCAACATTGTTGTAATTGCTTCAATGAGTAGGCTTAAAGGCCATACATGTCTTTATGCATTTGTCCTAAAAAACATTTTTATACTAGCCTCCCCTTAAAATGTGTGTGAGGCATGTTCGCAATAAGCAAGATATAGGCTTATGTACCATTGAGATGGCATTATAGGACTGAATAATTTGAATATGTTTGGAGGAGCATTATAGGACTGAATCATTTGAGTATGTTCAGAGGAGCATTATAGGACTGAATCATTTGAATATGTTCAGAGGAACATTATAGGACTGAATCATTTGAATATGTTCAGAGGAGCATTATAGGACTGAATCATTTGAATATGTTCAGAGGAGCATTATAGGACTGAATCATTAGAATATGTTCAGAGGAACATTATAGGACTGAATCATTTGAATATGTTCAGAGGAGCATTATAGGACTGAATCATTTGAATATGTTCAGAGGAGCATTATAGGACTGAATCATTAGAATATGTTCAGAGGAACATTATAGGACTGAATCATTTGAATATGTTCAGAGGAGCATTATAGGACTGAATCATTTGAATATGTTCAGAGGAGCATTATAGGACTGAATCATTTGAATATGTTCAGAGGAGCATTATAGGACTGAATCATTTGAATATGTTCAGAGGAACATTATAGGACTGAATCATTTGAATATTATAGGACCATGTAAATTGTGAAGTCTACAAAAGCATGATGGTAAAAGCCTCATGATTAGACCATTTAGAAACCTGCTATTGATTAAAAAAATGATTTATTTTATTTTATTTTTTTCATATCTTATCACCTTTAATGCTGCATTGTTGGAAATGGACCCGTAAGCATTTTACTGTTAGTCTACATCTGTTGTCTATGAAGCATGTAACAAATACAATTTTATTAGACATTTTATTTTGATATGGTACTTGGCTAATGCATGGCCAGGATAAGAAAGACATTGGTGTTGAACCCACTTTCATTAGAGTAGGGTAAGGGTAGCCTACTGAGGGATTCGTTTTTAATCAAATGAAATGGAAAACAAGCAATTGTTAGAGGAATATACAAGGTTCTCTGGCATCATCTCATCTCTTGTTCCATTATGGGCATTTTAGATATGTAGCCTACATACATACAGTGCATTTGGAAAGTATTCAGACCCCTTCACTTTTCCATATTTTGTTACGTTACAGACTTATTCTAAAATGTATTTTAAAAAATCCTCATCAATGTACACACAATACCACATGACAAAGTGAAAACAGGTTTTTAGACATTTTTGCAAATGTATTAGAAAATAAACAGAAACACCTTATTTACATAAGTATTCAGACCCTGCTATGAGACTCAAAATTGAGCTCAGGAGCATCCTGTTTCCATTGATCATCCTTGAGATGGATTCCAATCAAGTTGTAGAAACAACTGTGGTAAATAAAGTTGAGTGGACATGATTTGGAAAGGCACACCTGTTTATATAAAGGTACCACAGTTGACAGTGCATGTCAGAGCAAAAACAAAGCCATGAGGTCAAAGGAATTAGAGCTCAGAGACAGGATTGTGTCAAGGTACAGCTCTGGGGAAGGGTATCAAAAAATGTCTGCAGTATTGAAGGTCGCCAAGAACACAGTGGCCTCCATCATTCTTAAATGGAAGAAGCTTGGAACCACCAAGGCTCTAACTACCCTAGAGCTGGCCGCCCGTCCAAACTGAGCAGTTGGGGGAGATCGGTTTAAGTCAGGGAGGTGACCAAGTATCAGATGTTCACTGACAGAGCTCCTCTGTGTAGATGCAAGAACCTTCCAGGACAACCATCTCTGCAGCACTAAATACTTGCTTTTGCTTTGTCATTGTAGGGTATTGTGTGTAGATTGATGAGGGGAAAAAACAATAATACATTTGAGTATTTTTTGAGAGAGAGAGAGCGAGCGAGAGAGAGAAGACAAAGGAAGAGAGCACATAGGACTCATGTTGGTCTCTCAGGGCTTCATTAGTCCTAATTTCCCATCACTCTGTTCCTTCATTTCCCATTATTCTGTTCCTTCATGATTAACACTTGCCTTTTTACCCTCCTGAGAGCCCACGGCTCTTCTCCCAACAAGTTCCTGCATCACGCAACACATGCAGACACTAAAGTGAGCATTTAGTTAATCCTTAGTACACGTGGATATTAAGACCTGGTGTGATAAATGAAATATGTTTTGTTCACACTACAAAACAATCATTAAAACGTGGTATTACAAACAACAATGCTTCAATTCTGACTATGTATTTGTTCATTTATCACACAGTATCAACATAGCCTCTTTTAACCTTTCTGTACATGTTTATAATTATTCGCATATGTAAAAAAATATATATTTGTGTTTGAGGCTAGTATTAGACAACAGCATTTGACAACATGGAGATCCTGAATGATGTAGGAACTGTCGGGGGACCAATCCTAAAAGGCAGACTTGACCTTGCAGGTCTATAGCTAAGCAACTATGAAAAATAAACTCACAAGTGGAATTGCAGCCTTTTTTCTTTTATCCTAACAATATCATCAGCTTAGACATTTTAGAACTATTTTATCTCATTCACTACAGGCATCATTAATCAAAAACAGGGTCCTCATCTGCAGTAAGTCAAAACGAAAATGTTCCTCATTACGTTACTCTTCAAATCAAATAATTGTTATGACAGTTGGAATAATTGCAAGATTAATGGAGAATGGTAATAATAGAAAATGGAGAAGAAAAACCCCACAATAAGGATATTTTGCCTACTCCTTACATAATTAGAATTGTATTTTTTGATGTAATTGCCCTTGAGCTGCCTGTCTTTCTGCTCTGGGTGAGGCTTACATAGACAATGTAAAACAACACTTCAGATGTAGCCAACTCTCACTTGGCAATGAAACAAAGGCTCAGAGCTAAGAGTGGATAAGGGAGAAGAGAGAGGGAGAAAGTATGAGAGAGAGAGTTTGATAGTACACACAAGGGCAAACACCTGGATGCCACACGGACTTTACACTCATGGAATTAAAATAAGTATTACACATGGTGGAAGCAGGTCAATAGTACTGAGCGATTAACAAAACATGCTGTCAGTTAAATTTTATGAATTCCATTTTGTTCGTTTTTTCCTATGAGCTCAATGAGCAGTTTCTCTAGAGAGAAATCAGATCAAACCCACACTGTGCAATGTAATAGGGAGTTGTAGTTTCCAACAAGCCAGTATTATACATAATTTAGCGCAGAAAACGTGTTAATTAACTGCAGTGACCATAATCCATTGTGCGCCTATTTGTCCGGTCTGTGTGGGTCGACACGGAGAGAAAAGACAGAAGACGCACGATCGAGAGGGATAGTGAGCAGCTGCTTCGCAAAGGTATATCTACCTGAAAATACATGATCAAAGTGATTGATAGTTGGCATTCAGCAGTCATAAAAGTATGCCTTATTTACTTTGAAGAACTAATAAAATTGTGATTTTGTAATACAGCATAGACAGCAGCTATATAGAGATGAGACGATGACTTGACAAATAAAGTCATCAAATAAAACAAATGTAATATACACAACAACTTCAATATTTTATGAAAGTAAAGTGAATAAATTATGGTCAATAGTAAATGTGCAGTCACTACCATCATGGGACTTTTATTAATAGTTTTATTCTGTGTCGTATCAGCATTCAACCAACATCATGCATAGTGCATTTAATGTTAAAAAGATTATTCAAATGTAAATCCGTTGTAGAAAATGTATAATTGAACCGGAATGACCTCAAAAAGCATTAATTGCTCAGCACTACAGGGCAAATAATTCGAACTAAATGAGACAAATGTTTCGGTCTATGACCTGTTATCAGAGTCACCGTTGCATGTTTACGAGTGGCCAGGTATGTTGGAAAAAAGGGAAAACTACAAACCTTTGTTCCCTGATCAGTGAGCAGAGAAATCCAAATAGAGGACAGCCTGGTGAGACAGGTGCCTCAAACCGTACTAATACTCTCCTGTCTGTGTGACACTGCTCCTCGCATTACAGGAAGTGACAGGTAGAGTCTTTAGCTGACAGATGACAGCCCCGCGCCAGCCCCCTGACTTTACGATCGTGTTTCGACATCCGTTACTATTGTTTTATCTGGTTTTCATTTCTCACCGTTACCTCAGTGATGTTAATTATTGTGAAGCCCACGCAAGTGCGGGAGCTCTAAGCACAGTTAACAACTTCTCCTAACGATTCTTGTTTTGCACCGCTGGTGTTAATTAGGACTCCTAGTGGCACGAACATGCTCCGAGAAATACGGGATGTGTTTTGAAGACAGCTCAGGACGGGGAGGTGCCGTAGGCCATGCATTAAATAGGGACAGGGACAAAATGGAGTGTCAGGTGACAAAAGAACTAGAGGGAACACTACACGGAAATACGCCACTCACAGTTACTGAACTGGAAGTTGTTGAACTGTGCTCATGAATCAGTGATGCGTTGTAGGCTACACTTTAAATCAGTTTTGGGAGACTAAGCATAGGGTCAGAGGTAGAAGGGGGACACAGGGAGAACTGAGAACTCACGGTCACAACGCAGGAAGTTGTTAAGCAGCTGGAATAAGGGAAAGCTATCCCATGAGTCAACGGGCTGGACTTGTAGAGCACCATCCATGTCGACGGTGTAGAGAGACAGGAAGGTCTCTGCATGCTCCGCCATCATCTCCGGCCACCACGAGAATGCCTAGAAAAGTGCGGGAAGGAGAGAGAGCAGAGGGAAGAAGATAGCGAGAAAGAGAACAAAAAAGAAACAAAGAAAAGGGGGAGAAGGCAAAAAATATATAAAAAATAATACATTATAAAATGCCAAGTCATCACAAACCACTAGTTTACTCTGGTGAAGAATAGTTGGACATACAATGTAAAATGACACAATCAGAGCAAGATGAAAAGAAGTGACAGATGGATAGAGAAAAGACAGCTCTGAAAAATAAAATGTTTTTTTTATAAATCAAAACAATCTAATGAATGAAACCAAGAGAGAAACAGCCAAATGGGTGATGGGTAGCATAAAGAAGGGACCTTGAGCGCACAATGGACTCCAACACTAAAAAAGATGAATCACATATTGGTTATTACATTATGCTTCCAATGTGGCGCTTCAATCTCCAAGGTGAGGCTATAAAAAGTTATTAAAAAGGCACAGACAGATATGTGTTCTTAACCTGCAATGTTCAGAGCGGAATAAATACAAAGCTCATCTGAGAACAGCAATAACTTATAATTTAGTGGTCATACTATCAGAAACAGTATCTATAAAAGCCCCCCAAAAATGTATAGTGTGACTATGTGGCCAGTTTATTAGGTACACCTATCTAGTACTCGAACGGACACCCCTTTGCCTCCAGAACAGACTGAATTCCTCGGGGCATGGAAACATTGCTCAATTGGTATCAAGGGACCTAATGCGTGCCATTGAACATTCCCCACACCATAATATCCCCAGCCTGTACTGTTGACACCAGGCAGGGTGGGGCCATGGACTCATGCTGCTTACGCCAAATCCTGACTCTGAAAACGGGATTCGTCGGACCAGGCAATGTTTTTCCATTCCTCAATTGTCCCGTGTTGGCGATTGCATGCCCACTGGAGCTGCTTGTTTTCACCTGATAGGAGTGAAACTTGGTGTGGTCATCTGCTGCAATAGCCCATCCGTGACAAGGACCAATGAGTTGTGCGTTCTGAGATGCCGTTCTGCACACCTCTGTTGTACTGCTGTTATTTGTCAGTTTGTGGGCCGCCTGTTCGCTTACACGATTCTTGACATTCTCCTTCAACCTCTCTCATCAACGAGCTGTTTTCGCCAACACAGGACTGCCGCTGACTGGATGTTTTTTGGTTTGTCGCACAATTCTCGGTAAACCCTAAACACTGTCGTGCGTGAAAAGCCCAGAAGGTCTACCGTTTCTGAGATACTGGAACAGGCACACCTGACACCGACAATCATGCCACGCTCAAAGTCGCTTAGGTCACTTGTTTTACCCATTCCAACGTTCAATCTAACAGTAACTGAATGCCTCGATGCCTGTCTGCCTGCTTTATATAGCAAGCCACAGCCACGTGACTCACTGTCTGTAGGAACAAATATTTTTCATGAACTGGGATGGTGTACCTAATAAACTATAGTACAGTATGTCTCCATATGTTGGTGAGTTATCAAGAATGGAGGTAAATTCCAATTAGACATGGAATTTCTCCAAAGCAATGTGATTAAATTCCTGAATTGACTGGAATTGAACCCAACACTGGAATTGTTGGATAGTCTCTAATGCCAGTCAGATGCCTGTCCATTCAGCTGTCCATTCACTTCAAATAATCAAAGTTACTTTTCCTGCATAGGGCATTCATGTCATTTGCACTAGAGGTTTGATCTACACTGAACAAAAATAAACGCATCATGCAACAATTTCCAAGATTTTACTGAGTTACAGTTCATAAGGAAATCCGCCAATTGAAATAAACTGAACAAAAATATAAACGCAACATGTAAAGTGTTGTTTCATCAGCTAAAATAAAATCCCAGAAATGTTCCATAAGCACAAAAAGTTAATTTCTCTCAAATTTTGTGCACAAATTTGTTTACATCCCTGTTATTGAGTATTTCTCCTTTGCCAAGATAATTCATACACCTGACAGGTGTGGCATATATCAAGAAGCTGATTAAACAGCATGATCATTACACAGGTGCACCTTTAGCTGGGGACAATAAAATGCCACTAAAATGTGCAGTTTTAAAATGCCACAGATGTCTTACGCTTTGAGGGAGCGTGCAATTGGCATGCTGACTGCAGGAATGTCCACCAGAACTGTCAGATAATTGAATGCTCATTTCTCTACCATAAGCCACCTCCAACATCGTTTTAGAGAATTTGGCAGTACGTCCAACCAGCCTCACAACAGCAGACCATGTGTGACTACGCCAGACCATTGCCTCCACATCCGGCTTCTTTACCTGCAGGAACGTCTGGGACCAGCTGATGAAACTGTAGTATTTATGTCTGTAATAAGGCCCTTTTGTGGGGAAAAACTAATTCATATTGGCTGTGCCTGGCTCGCCAGTGGTGGGCCTATGACCTCAAAGGCCCACCCATGGCTGCGCCCCTGCCCAGTCATGTGAAATCTATAGATTAGGGTTTAATTTATTTAAATTTACAGATTTCCTTATATGAACTGTAACTCTGTAAAATTGTTGAATTTTTGTTCAGTATAAATGTATTAGGGCCCTAAATCTATGGATTGCACATGACAGGGAATACAGATATGCATGAGTTGGTGACAGATACCTTGGACCAGAAAACCGGTCTGTATCTGGTGTGACCACCATTTGCATCATGCAGTGTGACATCTTCACAGAGTTGATCGGGCTGTTGATTGTGGTCTGTGGAATGTTGTCCCACTCCTCTTCAATGGCTGTGCGAAGTTGCTGGATATATCCAAGAACTGGAACATGCTGCCGCACACGTCGATCCAGTGCATTCCAAACATGCTCAATTGTGACATGTCTGGTAAGTATGCAGGCCATGGAAGAACTGGGACATTTTCAGCTTCCAGGAATTGTGTACAGATCCTTGCGGCATGGTGCCGTGCATTATCATGCTGAAACATGAGGTGATGATGACAGATGAATGGCACAACAATGGGCCTCAGGATCTCATCACAGTATCTCTGTGCATTCAAATTGCCATCTATAAAATGCAATTGTGTTAGTTGTCCGTAGATTACGCCTAGCCAATACGTTAACCCCACCACCACGGAGCAGGCACTCTGTTCACAACGCCGACATCAGCAATCCGCTCGCCCACACAACGCCATACATGCTGTCTGCCATCTGCCTGGTACAGTTGGAACTAGGATTCATCCATGAAGAGCACACTACTCCAGCTTGCCAGTGGCCATCAAAGGTGAAAATTTGCCCACTGAAGTCTGTTTCAAACACCAAACTACAGTCAGGTCAAGACCCTGGTGAGGACGACAAGCATGCAGATAAGCCTCCCTGAGACGGTATCTGACAGTTTGTGCAGAAATTCTTTGGTTTTGCAAAACCACAGTTTCATCAGCTGTCCGGGTGGCTGTTCTCGGATGATCCCACAGGTGAAGAAGCCAGATGTGGAGGACCTGGTCTGGCATGGTTATACCTGGTCTGGGGTTGTGAGGTCGGTTGGACGTATTGCCAAATTCTCTATAACGACATTGGAGGCAGCTTAACGTTCAATTCTCTGGCAACAGCTCTGGTGGACATTCCTGCAGTCAGCATGCCAATTACACACTCCCTCAAAACTTGAGACATCTGTAGCATTCTGTTGTCTGACAAAACAGCACATTTTAGAGTGGCCTTGTCCCCTGTACACGTTGAACCTGTGTAATGATCATGCTGTTTAATCAGCTTCTTCATATGTCACACCTGTCAGGTGAATGGGATTATCTTGGCAACAAATAAACGCTCTCTAACAGGGATGTAAACACATTTCTGTACAACATTTTTGAGAAATAAGCTTTGTGTGTGTATGGGAAACTTCTGGGATCTTTTATTTCAGCTCATGAAACATGGTCCAACACTTTACATGTTTTTGTAATTTTTTTTACATGTTGCGTTTATATATTTGTTCAGTGTATATCACACAAAAGAAAAGGTTCAAAAGATGGATGTGCACTCAAACTCTCTTTTCATGTCTTGGTGGGACTAGCCATTATACATGTACTGTAGTTACAAACCCAATCATTTACAGTGATTATTGAATACAATCTTTGCTTAAAGTTCTGACTGGTCCTTGACTATTGTTGCGGTGTGTCAACGTGACTACATACTGGTATGTTTTATTTGTGTCAATATTGTGTACGACACCATCTTTCAAGGAAGTTAGTATATGAGATTTTAGGTCATATCTACGAAGTTAGTATAGGAGATTCGAGGTCATATCCAGGAAGCTGGTATAGGAGATTTTAGGTCATATCTACGAAGTTAGTATAGGAGATTTGAGGTCATATCCAGGAAGTTAGTATAGGAGATTTTAGGTCATAATGGAGCTTGACAAAGTCATGTTCTTGGCTCTAAGTCAATGGGACATTTAGCAGAGCCGCATTTGCTTTTCATGACTCCATTGTCTACGTGCCCACTCAAAAGAGATGCTTCCTACCCTACTCAGTGGTCGCCATGTGAGGAGAGAGAAAAGTGCAAAGAGCCCAATGAAGCATGGGGGGGGGAATGTGACAGTGATTGAAGGTCGTTGTTCCTGTGTGTCCATCTGTATGTGTCCATCTGTGTGTGTGTGTGTGTGACCGTCTGTATGTGACCGTTCTGTATGTGTCCATCTGTGTGTGTGTGTGTGTGTGTGTGTGTGTGTGTGTGTGTGTGTGTGTGTGTGTGTGTGTGTGTGTGTGTGTGTGTGTGTGTGTGTGTGTGTGTGTGTGTGTGTGTGTGTGTGTGTGTTTTAGTGGGCGCTTGCGGCAGGTAAAATACTAGGCTGGCGGTCAGAAAAGGTGTATGTCCCATCGCTATATCTGGCCTTGAGGGCCGTTATCATCCTTTTCAGATGTGCCTTTTCAGCGCTCTGTGCAAATCAACACAATTAAAAAGAGTGCCTTTGCGCCACACGATTCGTTACCTATCGCCAACCACCTCAATTCACACCAACAGGCATCCTCACATAACTGCAGGAATGAACTCACAACATGCTGTCTCTAAGTGAGATTCAGAGAAAGATGGAGGAATAAAAATGTAAGGTATATGACTGAAAGCAAGGGCAAACGATACAGATGCATGTCAAGAAACACTGAATTGTAGCAACATTTGGGTACATTAAATCACCCCAAAACCTGAATCCTTAGATACCCAAAAGGGCAGAATTTGGTATCATGGGAAACAAATATTCAGCAGTCCACCAGGACCACAACCTGTCGTGGATCCACCACATTGCACCTTAATGACTGTTGATGACTCAGTATCAACCATCTCCTCAATGAAAACCATGAACAGAGCTTGACAGGGTATGAGTGAAGAGTGGTATACTGTATGACTGACAGATGTTGACAGGCTTTGGGACGTAACACAATTTGATGGACATGACAGACACACAGCTAGAGTTTTCGTAAGAAACACTTACCTCTCTTCCCTTTCCAATTCATATCAGAAGAAGAGGGAAAGTGAAAGACAGAGAAAGTGAGGGTCTCTTTTTAGTATTTTATACCAAGTGAAAACTGCAAAGGGTAATTTGATTTCCACACATGCTGAAAACATGAAAACATTTTACATTTGACAGCATGATGGACGCGCTAACGTGACCGTCCTCCCGCTAAAACTCCAGCGCCAGCCTCCAACTACAAAAGGACCATGTCTCATTTGTGGTGATGACAGCCACAGATTTGCAGCCACTTATAAATAGCGCTGTCACTCAGAAACAGATGTCTGAAGCCACACTGCCACTTATTAGACAAGTACAGCGCATGCGGATAGTTTTCAGACCCCTTGACTTTTTCCACATTTTGTTATGTTACAGCCTTATTCTAAAATTGATTAAAGTGTATTTACCCCCAAATCAATCGACACACAAGCCCCATAATGACAAGGCAAAAACAGGCTTTTAGACAATATTTTTATTTTACATAAGTATTAAGACCCTTTACCCTCGGCAGCGATTACAGCCTCGAATCTTCTTGGGTATGACACCACAAGCTGGGCACACCTGTATTTGGGCGGTTTCTGCCATTCTTCTCTGAATATCCTCTCAAGCTCTGTCAGGTTAGATGGGGAGCATCTCTGCACAGCTATTTTCAGGTCTCTCCAGAGATGTTAGATTGGGTTCAAGTCCGGGCTCTGGCTGGGCCACTCAAGGACATTCAGAGACATGTCCCGAAGCCACTCCTGTGTTGTCTTGGCTGTGTGCTTAGGGTCATTGTCCTGTTGGAAGGTGAACCTTCGCCCCAGTCTTAGGTCCTGAGTGCTCTGGAGCAGGTTTTCATCAAGGATCTCTCTGTACCTTGCTCCGTTCATCTTTCCCTCGATACTGAATAGTCTCCCAGGCCCTGCTGCTGAAAAACATCCCCACAGAATGATGCTGCCACCACCATGCTTCACTGTAGGGATGGTGCCAGGTTTCCTCCAGACATGACGCTTGGCATCCAAGCCAAAGAGTTTAATCTTGTTTTTCATGTCTGAGAGACTTTAGGTACCTTTTGGCAAACTCCAAGCGGGCTGTCATGTGCCTTTTACTGAAGAGTGGCTTCCGTTTGGCCACTCTACCATAAATGCCTGATTGGTGGAGTGCTGTAGAGATGGTTGTCCATCTGGAAGGTTCGCTCATCTCCACAGAGGAACTCTGGAGCTCTGTCAGAGTGACCATCGGGTTCTGAGTCACCTCCCTGACCAAGGCCCTTCTCCCCTGATTGCTCAGTTTGGCTGGGTGGCCAGCCCAGCCAAAGGAAGAGTCTTGGTGTTTGGAACCACCAAGGGAGACTTGGTGGTTCCAAACTTCTTCCATTTAAGATAGATGGAGGCCTCTGTGTTCTTGGGGACCTTCAATGCTGCAGACATTTTTTGGTACCCTTCCCCAAGTGTGCCTTGATACAATCTTGTCTGAGCTCTACGGACAATTCCTTTGACCTCATGGCTTGGTTTTTGCTCAGACATGCACTGTCAACTGTGGGACCTTATATAGACAGGTGTGTGCCTTTCCAAGTCATGTCAGATCAATTGATTAGAGTGCACCCGTGGTAAATTCAAGTTGTATAAACATCTCAAGGATGATCAATGGAAACAGGATGCAACTGAGCTCATTTTTGCTTTGTCATTTTGGGGGTATTGTGTGTAGGTTGATGAGGGAAACAATACATTTAATCAATTTTAGAATAAGGCTGTAACGTAACAAATGGTGGAAAAAGTCAAGGGGTCTGAATACTTTCTGAATGCACTGTATATGTGTTGTTTGTGGACGTCTCAACACCTACGATTGAGCAGTTTTACACTGTACCATAAGAGCGACCTGTGCGTATGGGCTGTGGGCGTTGTTTTAATCTCTGCCTGCCAAGACTTTACTACAGTGTTGGCACTTGATGTGTTATCTTCCACTTTGGCACACAGCTGCCAACACAGACCCAGGATAGAAACAAATAGCTCTACCCCTCTCAAAGAGTGCAGTGTATAAAGTCAAGAACATCTGCTGTTTCAGCCACTGCCCATCACCAAGGGAATACCCCAAGGCTTGATCCTAGGCCCCACGCGCTTCTCAATTTACATCAACAACATTGCTCAGGCAGTAGGAAGCTATCTCATCCATTTATATGCAGATGATACAATCTCATACTCAAATGACCCCTCCCTGGATGTTGTGTTAAAAGCTCTACAGCAAAGCTTTCTTAATGTCCAAAAAGCTTCCTCTGCCCTTAACATTGTTCTGTGGTTTGGTATGAAGAATGACCCTCTCCCCACCGGTGTGATTACTACTTCTGAGGGTTTAGAGAGTAGTCACCTGATACAAGTACGGCTAGACAGTACAACATCCTTCTCTCAGCACATATCAAAGCTGCAGGCTAAAGTTAAATCTAGACTTGGTTCCCTCTATTGTAATCGTTCCTCTTTCACCCCAGCTGCCAAAGTAACCCTGATTCAGATGACCATCCTACCCATGCTATATTATGGATAGGTAATTTATAGATCGCTCTCGAGCTAGATGTCCTTTACCATTCGGCCATCAGATTTGCCACTAACGCTCCTTATAGGCCACATCACTGCACTCTATACTCCTCTGTCAACTGGTCATCTCTGTATACCCAATGCAAGACCCACTGGTTGATGCTTATTTATAAAACCCTCTTAGGCCTCACTCCCCCATATCTGAGATTCCTACTGCAGCCCTCATCCTCCACATACAACACCCGTTCTGCCAGTCATATTCTGTTAAAGGTCCCCAAAGCACAAACATCCCTAGGTCACTCTTCTTTTCAGTTCGCTGCAGCTAGCGACTGGAAAGAGCTGCAACAAACATTCAAACTGGACAGTTTTATCGACATCTCTTAATTCAAAGACTCAATCATGGACACTCTTACTGCCAGTTGTGGCTGCTTCGCATTATGTATTGTTGTCTCTACCTTCTTGCCCTTTGTGCTGTTGTCTGTGCCTAATAATGTTTGTGCCATGTTTTGTGCTGCTACCATGTGCCGCTACCATGTTGTTGTCTTAGGTCTCTTTTTATGTAGTGTTGTGGCGTCACTCTTGTCATGATGTGTGTTTTGTCCAATATTTTTATTTTAATCCCAGCCCCCATCCCCGCAGGTGGCCTTTTGCCTTTTGTCATCATTGTAAATAATAATTTGTTCTTAACTTCTCTAGGGTAGGGGGCAGCCTTTTCACGTTTGGATGAAAAACATACCCAAATTCAACTGCCAGTTACTCATCGCCAGGAGATAAGATATGCATATTATTAGTTGAATCTCAGTTGAATATCTTCGAGTAAAATTCTACTTCAATTCAAATTCTGCTTCCTATGGGATGTGGTCTTCTGAAATCTTGAAAGGCACGCTTTGCTAAGATTAGTGACATTTGCATGATTAGTGACAGTTTTCATGAAGGAAATACTGCAACTATTCTTAAAATACTTTATATGATGTTTTTTGACTTATACTGTGATTGAGTACAGTGTTCTAAGTGTTGTGATGCAACTGCTCTGTGCACATCAGGGTTGGGGTCAATTTGGAATTTCTGAATTTAACATTTTAATTGACCACATCCCACCATAGGAAGCAGAATTTGAATTGAAGTAGAATTTGACTCAAAGCTATTCAACTGAGATGTGAAACAAGAGTCTCATTCATTTGACAAATATTTTATCAAAAGGATATGTCATATCATTAATGCAAAGAATACACATACCATTTCAAATATTAGTTTGATTATAACTCAAAGATGTCAAACAGTACTTTTACTTCGTCATGAGATGTTAGATTGTTCCCTTCCATACTTCAGTGTTTGACCTAATGCATTCTAGGAAAAATAAATATATCTGATTTAAAAACATATCTAAATGTAATGCAAACTCTAGAATTATTTTGTATTTTTAAAATGTAACCATTATTTAACTTGGCAAGTCAATTAAGAACAAATTCCTATTTACAATGACGGCCTACCTCGGCCAAACCCGGACGAAGCTGGGCCAATTGTGCGCCGCCCTATGGGGCTCCCACTCACGGCCGGATGTGATACAGCCTGGAATCGAACCAGGGACTGTAGTGATGCCTCTTGCACTGAGATGCAGTGCCTTAGACTGTTGTGGATGCCCTTCTAGCCAATCAGAAACAAGTATTTAAAAATGCTGTGGTATATTAACTATTACTGACAACCCACAACATGACATCCAGACCACTGTCATTATTTAAAATTGTTTTAGGAGAATGAGTGTTTTATGAAAATTAAATGTTTCAACCTTGTGCTACATTGGTGGTGGTAAACATACATGATGTCAAAAACATTACATGCTGATAGAATAACTATGCCATTAGAATTTAATTAAATAAGATTCTACCTCCTTTAATTCAAAGTACGCTTCCTGTGAGATGTGGCCAATTAATTTTAAATTCAAGATTTGAATTAGAATTATGAAAAATTTGCAACTCAATTCAGAATCGACCCCAACCTTGGTGCACATTGAGTTTGTAACGGTGATAGTGTGTTTGTGTGTGGTAGGGGTGACACCATTAGTATGGCAGAATGGTCCTACCTCGGAATGGTGCTCATCATTCTGCTGCAGGACCTCAATACAAAGTTCTCCCAGTCGCATCATGTCCTCCAATCTCTTCTCCGGGGCAGCCTGAGCATCAGCTGTAACATTAGCACACACAAACATGCCAGCACTGTGACACCAGCACACAGATACACTAAAACACTAACGCCACCCAATATACTCCATTAAGAACACTGACAAACCAACATCATGTGCATATACTTGAACAAAGCCCAGACACAGAGACATGACAGTGAAATACGACACAGTAATATCACCACGTGTGAGCCGGGCTTGCACACACCCTCGATCTGAGCGTATTGGGTCAGCTGGGAGTAGTTGATAAGGGCAGCTTTCTCCAGACATTTTTTGACCATCTTCTTCATCTCCTCAGGAGGAACCGGAGTGGTAATGTCCTTCATCAAAACCTAGAATCCACAAAACACACTTCTTGTTCCTTACAAGACTGACCCAAAACCTGATTTTAGTGGAAGATCACAAGGATAACCCAACACATTATTGTCTGCAGTATGAATAACGGAATGCAGAGACTTGTAGACTCAAAGAATAACAATAGGCCAACTTTTTCAGCAAAACATACCCTTTCTAGCAGGGAGAGCGTCGCTTTGAGGGCACCATCTGGTCGGCCAAAGGGGAAACAGTACCTGTGGACACAAGTGTGAGCGGACAGCGCATCTACACCATCACTTTTTAAGAACAAGGATGTGTCTGTGGGAATGCTTAACTGCATTTTGCATCATATCATCATCCGGGGAGGATTTCTGTATTTTGAAAGTTACATATTTTGAAAACTTGATTGCTGACAAGCAAAATGCACCAGCCAATACATACATTAGCAATAAATACCCCATGCCATTGACCACACATTCTCTGGGGACTCTGGTCCTCTTGACTGGTAACAAGCTGAACTACCGGACAACATCACTCCTAAATGTGGACATCATATTTTAAGTGGATTTGAGGTGTTCGCTACCAAACATGTCCCTTCTTAGTACATGGTGAGGAATTACCAAACGACTCTTATAGCCCTTTTACAACTTCGCTGAGTTCCCCTTTAATCCTAAACAAACTACACGCACCCTGCTCCTGTTTGCTGCTCATCAGCCTAATCCCAAAATTGTCTAGGCTATTGTTTACTGCCATTAGCCTCTCGTTGAGGAGTGTTGTTAATGACTCCCGCTGCTTTCAACAGCCCTCTACAGACTCCGTGTCCCCATCCACCCTCTCTCCTCCTTGGGGCCAGATGGAGGGCCCTTCACAGGGATGAAGGGGTTTGAAATGCCAAAGTTCAGGGATATGAATGGGGCAAGTACATTGAACAAACCATCCTTCAAGGTCTGGATCTGTGTCAATGGCCCTGACAATAAGGCCATACAAGGCAATAATGGTGAATAGCAGCTCACAGATGTAGGGAGGACCAAGAATCCAATATACGCCATTTTGCACCTGTTTAACCCATAAGAGTCTAAGCAATGTCTAAGCCAGGGGAAGGTTTATTTGATGAAAAATTATTTTTGGCCTTACTGCTATTAGCCCATACAAACACATTGAATAATGATTCACTACATGGAAACAATAGGTAGTCCCCCCAACAAATCTAAAGGAAGTTTGTTCTGAAGTGTCTGTACTATATCTGAGAGAAATAAGAAAGATCAGGAAACATTTGTTGTTGTATTTTACCCCTTATTTTTGGCACTAAACAGTCTAAGCCCTGGAGGGGTTCTACTAAGCTAATTGGAAATGTTTTAAGATCATACCAAGGGTCATTTTGCAGTTTGATTTAGAATTTTAAGACTCCATGAAGTACCGCAATAAAATATAGAACAAAATGATTAGATTGAAATGTTTATTTAGCCTTACTGCTATTAGCACGTACAAACGCATTGAATAACAGATAGTCCCCCATAAAAAAATATTAAGGAAGTTTGTTCTGAAGTGTCTGTACTACACATCCAGTCAAAAGTTTGGACACACCTACTCATTCAAGTTTTTATTTTTTGATTTTTAAATGTTTAAATGAATAATAGTGAATGCATCAAAACTATGAAATAACACATTTGACTCCACACATTTGAGGCAATATGCTTTTTTTAATAAAGAGCTGTGCCATGCATTGTTTTGCTAGCTTATAGTACTTTTTCCGCAGACCTTTTCATACAAATATATAAACAAAGGTTCATTATTTATTATAAATAATAATATGGTCTTTTTTTTCTCATTACTATGACCTGTCCTCCACAATCTCCCGACCTCAACCCAATTGAGATGGTTTGGGATGAGTTGGATTGCAGAGTGAAGGAAAAGCAGCCAACAAGTGCTCCGCATGTGGGAACTCCTTCAAGACAGTTTGAAAAGCATTCCAGGTGAAGCTGGTTGAGAGAATGCCAAGAGCATGCAAAGCTGTCATCGAGGCAAAGGGTGGCTACTTTGAAGAATCTCAAATAAAATACATATTTTGATTTGTTTAACACTTTTTTGGTTACTACATGATTCCATATGTGTTATTGTCATAGTTTGGATGTATTCACTATTATTCTACAATGTAGAAAACAGTAAAAATAAAGAAAAACCCTTTAATGAGTAGGTGTGTCCAAACGTTTGACTGGTACTGTGTATCTTAGATCAGGAAACATATTATTTTTGACGTGTATTTAACCCCTTATTTTTGGCACCAAACAATCTCCATATATACTTCCATAATGTTTTCAACTGGTACCGGGGGACCTTCAGACGAGTGTTGAGGCCTGTGGGCGTCCTAGAGAAAAACAACCGACGTACTGTAGTGTGTAGCCCAAATAGTTTGGACGCTACAGACAGAAGTTGGCAGATCGGCTGCACCGACTTCAGACAAATCCCAAGACACTTTCCATAGAGGGGTCATAATAGTTTGTAGACTAAACCATTCGGACGCTAGAGACGATTGTGATTTTGTGAAAAAACATCTCTAGCTTAAACTGACAGATTTATAGGGATTGTTTTATTATGCTAATTAGACCTTCGGGGGTTAAATGTTTGGAAGGTTTTTATTATACTCAGTTACTAGTGTATTACTGACAAATGAAGCCTACATACCATTGTTTGTAATCATGTCAATCGTAGAGGAAGTAGTACCTAAAATGGATGATCTGGTTGTCCAATAGACTCAGGAGACGGCTTCTTATGTCCTCAAACTGTTCTCTCTCTTCCTCAGTGACTGTGCCTATTCCATCCGGCCTGAAAAAAACCCAGAAATATTTGATGAGAATTTCATTATAGGGGAAATCTGCAGTTCAAACAACAACAAAGCGGCCACCCCACCACCTTTTTTGGCTGAGGGATGGGGCTGGAGTAAAGTAACCACTCTGAAATTCATAGACGGGGCTATGGATGCAAGGACTGACCATCCATGAAATCAAAATGATAGTTTTAACCATGTTTTGAAAATTTACAGTCTGTGTTTAGAATGACATAGTTTACAAACAATGAAAAAAAATAAAAAAACTTATATTTTGGGTTCTGATGGGGTTGGACAGTTGCTCATTTAAGTTATATTTTTCAAGAATCAATGGCTATTTATCATTCACTTAAAAGTCAACAAATGGATGTAGCAATCACAGATTGCCACTTTAATGTTTGTAAAGCTTCCATTCTCTGCTTGCCTTCCCATTAATAGGCACTCTGGGGAAAGAGAAGAAAATGCAATCACTACCCGGACTGCTAACCTTGACTTCCTGGGCTTCTTTCAACTGAAAGAAAAAAAGCTCTGCCTCAAAACAACACTCGCTTTCGCTGAGAGGAGGGGGTGAGGTTGTCTGGCTTAATGAGTTGTGCTTAGAAAAGCGTATGCAGTGAGCCCCTGAACATTATGTATTAGCCTCTAGCAGGGAAGAATGAGATGTATCTGCAACAATATGTGACTATTTTTTTACTTCAGTTTATTTGAGTAAATACTTTAACACTTCTTTTTCTTAAAACTGCATTGTTCGTTAAGGGCTTGTAACTAAGCATTTCACTGTAAGGTCTACCACACCTGTTGTATTCGGCGCATGTGACAAATACCATTTGATTTGACTTGAAGTTGAAGCAGAGAAACTGAATTGTGAATTGCAATTTAGTTATGAAGCATTTACAAATTGTTTGCGTGTTGTTTACTCTGCCAAGAGAGTTACAAAAAAAGCTAACTAAGGTAATTCTAGAATAAATATGAGTGTAAACCATCCTATCCAAAATGTGTCTGGTTTTAGAGTAAAATAATAAACGTCACATTAGAAACGTAAAAAAGTATTTAGCTGTCATAAAGGACTGTATAAAAAAGAATCTCAAGAAATGGAGTGACAATGAAAAGCTTGTAGTGTATTGTGTCTGAACATCAGGCCTTCACTTCAACTGCTCTCCGTTCAATCCCCAAAAGGCCCCGCTCTACAATGAAAAACAGCCCTCTCTTCACAACAGCATTTGTAAGGACTACTTGTTCCTTAAATCCGTCAATTCATTAACTCCCCCCCTGCTGCCACCCCCTTTAACAAGCACCAGCTAATCCCAAAGGAACACACAAAAAGGATAGTGCTAGGAGGGGTGGGCGAGTATGCTCACTCATGGGATGGCAAGGACATTTTCTTTCATGTCGTGGTAAAAAGGGAGTGGATTTCTTGTTCTGTTCATCTCTCACACTCCAGCCCAAACGTCCAGATGAAGATATAAGGGCCATGTAAAGCAGCCCTCCCTCCCCATCCTTTGGCCATACACTAGGTCAGGGTTCCCCAACAGCGAATTTGTCCCGCGGGTGGTTTTAGCAAAAAAAACTAAACAAAAAACACATACAGTACTCATTCAAGGGTTTTTCTTTATTTTTACTATTGAAAGTTTCTTCAAGTGCAGTTGCAAAAACCATCAAGCGCTATGATGATACTGGCTCTCATGAGGACAGCCACAGGACAAGGAAGACCCAGAGTTACCTGCTGCAGAGGATACGTTATTTAGAGTTAACTGCACCTCAGATTGCAGCCCAAATAAATGCTTCGCAGAGTTCAAGTAACAGACATATCTCAACATCAACTGTTCAAAGGAGACTGTGTGAATCAGGCCTTCATGGTCGAATTTCTGCAAAGAAAGCACTACTAAAGGACACCAATAAGAAGAAGAGATTTGCTTGGGCCAAGAAACACGAGCAATGGACTAGACTGGTGGAAATCTGTCCTTTGGTCTGATGAGTCCAAATTTGACATTTTTGTTCCAACCGCAGTGTCTTTGTGAGACGCAGAGTAGGTGAACGGATGATCTCCGCATGTGTGGTTCCTACCGTAAAGCATTGAGGAGAAGGTGTGGTGGTGCTTTGCTGGTGGCACAGTCAGTGATTTATTTAGACATCAAGGCACCCTTAATCAGCATGGCTACCACCGCATTCTGCAGCAATATGCCATCCCATCTGGTTTGCGCTTAGTGGGACTATTATTTGTTTTTCCACAGGACAATGAGCCAACACACTTCCAGGCTGTGTAAGGGCTATTTGACCAAGAAAGTGATGGAGTGCTGCATTAGATGACGTAGCCTCCACAATCTCCCGACCTCAACCCAATTGAGATGAGTTGGACTACAGAGTGAAGGAAAAGCAGTCAACAAGTGCTCAGCATACGTGGGAACTCTTTCAAGACTGTTGGGAAAGCATTCCAGGTGAAGCTGGTTGAGAGAATGCCAAGAGTGTGCAAAGTTGTCATCAAGGCATAGATAGGGTGGCTACTTTGAAGAATATCAAATATACATTTGTTGAACACTTTGTGTTATTTCATAGTTTGATGTCTTCACTATTATTCTACAATGTAGAAAATGGTACAAATAAAGAAAAAACATTGAATGAGTAGGTGTCCAAACTTTGACTGGTACTGTATATTATTTTATTATTTATAATTTTCATTGTTGGACATAAAATACTGTAAAAACACCAGGAAATCAGCTCCAAGTAATACACATTTTAGAACTCTGTTCCCAAGTATACCCACCCATAAGAGAGAGACACGTGATCATATACAAATGTAAGCAAGGTTTTAAATTATTATGTTTTAGTTAAATATATATCTGTTTGGGCTTTTTGCAGTCTACAAATTATTTCCAATTAGTGTTCTGGCACCACAACCATCCCTCAAGAAAATAAATTGTCCAGTGGCTGAATCTAGATGATCCCTGCACTAGGCCTTAGTCCCAGCCCATAGGCCCCAGCCCATAGCCCCGAGCCCATAGGCCCCAGCCCATAGGCCCCGAGCCCATAGGCCCCGAGCCCATAGGCCCCGAGCCCATAGGCCCCGAGCCCATAGGTCCTGTGAGCTGACCAGTTGCTCAAATTCAAAGATAAGAAAAACAAAGATAAGGAATCTGTTCATTTAGCAAAGTCAAAATGCCTTATACAAATATAGACACGTTAACACAAGCAACACATCAGATTGCATGATTGATCAATACTGACAGTTTTGTGGTATGGAGTCCGACAAAGAACAGACTGTCACTTCAGTTGTTCACTCCTCTGATACATACCATCTCTATGTTGCTATCCTTGTAACATTCAAAGTGTTGCAAGGATACGAGCACTCAAAGCCTGCCTTGTTAACACCAAAAAGTTGGCAACAGGCCAAATTGAAAATACCCTGATAGGCCATTAAAATCTCAAGTAGAACCCCTGTGCTTGTAACTGGCTTTCCCGCAGTAGCTTTTCTCCGACTGCTATCAAAACCAAATCAAACTTCCTGTCATGCTTGGCTGCACACGTCAGAGCTGGGCGCAGTGCGACAGCTTGTCGAGGGCAGACGCATTGTTGATGCTTAATGAAGCAAGCATGTTTGAGTTGGGGCTAAACGCTGACCCCCACTCACAAAGGGTTAACAGGCTCCAGTATGGGGCTGTAGGTTACTGCAGTCTTGTTGGGACATCTGTAGTTTCATGTCAGGGTGTTTACAGTGGATACGGCTCATCTGTAAGTGATGACTGTCGTCTTCGACCACGCTCCAAACCTCCGGATGTCTGGGTAAATCACATCCGAAGGAGTGGGCGTCATCTGATGGTGAGTCGGCGGCCACACGTGGCAGGGCACCGTGTGCATGTCACCTACCTTTAGCAGCATGGGGATCAGACAAGGCTGGCAGTTAGGAGAGACAGGGGATGGGTGGCATGAGGAGTCGGAGTGGCAGAAGTAAAAGCTCCGGTCACATTCCGAGCCAATGAGAGCCGGACGGCTCTGAGAAGCAGGGGATAGGAAGTGACAGGTGAGAAGGAGGTGAGCAGAAGATGTGTCCGCTGTCACTGTTCACACGGCTCACAGTGCTGCCCTTTCGCTCCCTTTGCCATGGGCTGCTGTAACCGTGCTCCGCTCCCAAACACACCCGTCTCCATGAAGATGCAAGCCACACCTGCACAGACTCATGCTGGTGGCAAAGCTCAATGAGTCCACTCTTTCGTCATCTGTCAATCAAAACCAATGATCCACAAAAAGTTGTCAAAGTTAACAAGTGTCCCCTTTTCAAGGAACACCTTTTTCCAGAAATCACAAGTCCCTTTCACAACCATTGTACAAAGAGTGTGATTATAAAAGACTACGTAAAGGGAAATGTACAGGCGGAAATCTACTTTGTGCAACAGCATCTAACCTATGACAGCTAACCTATGACAGCTCTGAAAAGGAAATGGTACACTCAACCAGTTCATTGACAACTTTTGTTCTCAAAGTGCAAAGGCTAACCCCAAAATGCCAGGGTGCACCCACACATCACAAGGAAAAGGCATGGGTTTTGTATATGGCAGATCTGACAGATTGTTTTATATAATTTAAAAGAAAATGTTACATTCGCCAAGACCCACCCCTTTTTGTTTACAAAGACAAGTAAGTTACAGATTGCATAAGGCTGTTCCATAAAGCTACCTCCATCTCAGTCTGTGGCCTCACGCTACCCGATGCCACCTTCCACTCCCTTCCACAACCTTTCTGGCAGCATCAGAGAACTGAATAGGCATCAATTATTCAAATTAGAACTCCAACTGACAAAAAGCCAGTTCCAGCAATCTCCCCTGTTTATACATGGTGATTACACAGAGGCTAATCAGTACGTTCTCTAATTGGCTAAATTACTCAACAAAGAGAGAAAGCACATATATTACCATTTATCACAGGGGAAGTCAAGCATGGGGTTATTTGAGGTAAGTGGGAAACTAATAGCCGTAAAGGCGTCTACATACTGCGCCTAGCAGAACTCGGCTGTGCCTTCCATAATCCCTTAAAATACCTTCGCTTGAAATACGAGGAAAAAGCAGTAATAGCACTGTTAGTCCATCTTGAGACCCAGTAGTCAGTATACACTTCCTAGATACAGTAACTCAAAAAATCTGAAATCTATTTAGAAGTTTTTGCAGAGGTCTTAGTCATGGAATTTTACATCCAAGATGTTTGGTGCAGTATTTCTCAAGTGAAAAAATGTGCATGAAAAGTAGTTGTCTCGTTGAATGACAACAAACACTTTATTGAAGAATCCCTACTGTTGACCAATCACTGACGAAGGGGTGTAGACTTCGCCTACGAACTTCGGCTTACCTCAGGAAAAAATGTGTGCATGAAAAGCCTTGTACAAAGATGAAAACAAACAAAAATGTCACAAAATGTAATCATAATGGGAAGCATGCGGATGCCTTAAGTAAGAAGGATCGAGTGGAGCTGTTAAGCCGACAAGTGGCCAAGGCATACTGCTCATAGCAGACTAAATACAAGAAATAAATGACGTGCTTTTGACAAAAGTACTGTACCAACTCATGCCCAGAAAATATTATTATATTTCATTATAATTATTTGGTGGTCCTGAACATTTTTCTCTGTGTAAAAACCTTGGATATTTGGTTAAATCTAAACATCAACCCTCAAACATATATAGTTTCAGAAATTGTGTGCAGATATGAATAATGATAAACCAAAGAAAAATAGATAACAAGAAAACATGGAGGACGAAAAGGGAACAATTATCAACCTATTAAAAACTGATATAGAACCTGTATTTATTTTCTAATTATACTACGCTCCGATGCAGAGTTAACAGCTAAGTGATCATTTGTATGCAGAGACTCCGTACACGTTCTCTCTCTTTCTCAAAGAATGGAGAAATGAAAAATAGACAATGAAAGAGCCAACCTGGGTGGGTGGTTACTATTGTGGTATTATCAAGTCCCTTTTTGCAGGACTCGCCTTTACATCACACAAAACCCCACAGTTTCTCTTTTACCTACATATTTCTGATTCCTTGATTTCTGAAATGTGAAATAAAAAGTATACAAGCTTTTCTATGGGTGTATGACAGCCTATAGGGGCAATGAATGGAAGAGTGTGAACAAGATTCCCACCAGGCACAGACATCAGTTTGGTTGAGTTGAAACTAACGTGAAATCAACAAAAAAATGTCACCATTTCATTGGATTTAGGTTAAAAGTTGTGTGAAAAAAAGACAAAATTCCTCTCCCTACCGATGATGACTTTCTGAAAACCCAATCAGTTTTCCATGTTGATTCCACACCATCACATTACATTTTTGGGGTTTCGTGGAACGTTGATTCAACAAGTTTCACTGAGTCTTTTCAGAGTCTTTTCACTAGTTATAGATTTTTTTAAATCATCTTGACAATTACCATCTGAGCTCCGGAGCCAACATTTCAGTTCGGCAAACAGTAAAAGCAAAAATCTGTAGGTGCTTTAATACAACACTTAACTAATTTGTGGAGCTTTTGATGTATGTACCTATTGCCATGGATGTGGGAGGCACAGAAGGCATAGCTGTAATGTAGAAGGGTGGGGTCGACCAGGGTGTTGTTCTCAGAGTAGTCCATCAGGTCCCGGAGGTAGCTGAGGTGGCGGTGGCAGCCCCTCACACCGTAGCGGGCGCAGTACTCATCCAGCACAAACACCTGACCTGGACTGAACCATCCCTGTGGACACAAACAGAGGAAAGGCTAGAGAGGATCGTTTTTACTTATCGGGATGCCTGCCACTGATGGTCTCTAACAGGATGGTCTGCCGGAATCTGTGGAGAAAAAAAC
The DNA here is from genome assembly GCF_029448725.1 of Salvelinus fontinalis. Taxonomy (NCBI): domain Eukaryota; kingdom Metazoa; phylum Chordata; class Actinopteri; order Salmoniformes; family Salmonidae; genus Salvelinus; species Salvelinus fontinalis. The sequence goes on from NC_074669.1 coordinate 10,334,609, forward strand.
CCCAAATAGATAATTACAGCTTCTTTTATTTTTAAAGGAGGATGGAATTTTGAACTCCTTAAGTATTTTGATTTTATTTGTGAAAAGATGGGAGCAAATGAATAGAGGGATGAGAAATGCAGAGTGCTGAAGTGGGGACGGAAGCGGGACACCCGCCGCGGGGGGATTGTATATGGTTCCGTGGAAGAGACATTACCGTTTGACCAAACCACGGGCCATAGTTACGCCTTCTGTGCCAACATTGATTGGAAACTAGATGTTTTTGATTTATATAAATCAGGGGTGTCAAACTGTTTCACCGCAGGCCACATTCAGTCTTCACCAAGGCCCAGATTGCCGCACTTAAAATGTATTATATTTCCTTGCCATCAAACTCAGCAAAAAAATATCCCTCCATCTATTGCTTTTGGAATTTTCTAAACTCCCTGACTGTTAAGCTTTCATTTCGATTACTGTTAGCAAGGTGGACAGAGAAAAGAGACTATAAATGGAGGTCCATTATTTCTACACAGTTTCCATTTGGTTTAAGACATTACAAAGTTGATCAAGATCCTTTTGTTTTGTTGAAAAAATATATATTCTGATGATTATGTTTTTTACTCTCCATTATCACTGTAAATACAGACCCTCTGCAATAAGCTGTTAGAGAAAATCCCAGACTATTTCCAATGATTAAACAAATGAGAGCAAGGTTAACCCGCCAACAATTAATTCACCAAAAAAATAAAAATAATAATAAATTCACTCGAAGTAGGAAGTGATCTGAAATCTTGGAACGTTCATTAGTTCATTCATCCTGCGCATAATAACTAAATTAGGCATGAATCTTAAACCTAATTAAGACGCCTCTCGGAAGGAATATTAACAAATTAGCACCTCCGCCAAGCAGTCGCCCATAACGACGCCAATAGATCCCTGGCATGGCAACCGTGACTCTTCGGGTGGCGATGGTTGACCTGGGAGCGACCCAGACATGTGCAATACCGTGCCCTACAAATCTGTCACTGAATCCTTTCTATTTCCACATTAAATTTGCACTTGACACTTAAATGGAAGGCAGAATAAATCTTTCTATTTGTCTTGAGATTTAGAGTCAATGGATACAAATGATAACGGGCTCCAATTCTTGGTCTTCCTCATACTGCAAATAAAAGCAACCTACTTCTTGAGACATTCTGATAGGGACTGGGTCAGAGATTTCAATCCTGGAGAGAATAGGACTCCTTCATGTCTTAATGTACTGTCAGAGACTCTTTGTACAGTCAATAAAACATAGCTTCACTAAGTGAGTTGGAAATGACCTGACTTCACCACAAGTCCTTTTCTCTCTCTCTGTCGCTTCTACTTCTCTAATTCTCCCTTTAACTCCTCCTTTAGTTAGTCATTCTCTCTCTCCCTCTTTCTATCGTTCATTCCCCAACTCTCTGTCTCTTTCGTTCATTCCCCAACTCTCTGTCTCTTTCGTTCATTCCCCAACTCTCTGTCTCTTTCGTTCATTCCCCAACTCTCTGTCTCTTTCGTTCATTCCCCAACTCTCTGTCTCTTTCGTTCATTCCCCAACTCTCTGTCTCTTTCGTTCATTCCCCAACTCTGTCTCTTTCCTTCTCCCCTCTCATTTGTTCCCCCCTCTCTCTCTTTCATTCATTCGTTCCTCCCGCTCTCTTTCGTTTGTTCCACCGCCACCCCCCCTCTCTCTCTCTCGATAGTCCCCCCATCCCAACCTCTCTCTCTCGTTTGTTCCCCCTCGCTCTCTCGTCCCCCCTCTCTCATTCACCCCCTCTCTCTCTCGTTCGTCCCACCCCCCCATCTCCCTCTCTCTCGTTCGTTCCAACCCCTCTCTCTCGTTCGATCCCCCCCTCTCTCTCGTTCGTTCCCCCCCCCTCTCTCTCGTTCGATCCCCCCCCCTCTCTCTCGTTCGATCCCCCCCTCTCTCTCGTTCGTTCCCCCCCCCCTCTCTCTCGTTCGTCCCCCCCCCTCTCTCGTTCGTTCCCCCCCCTCTCTCGTTCGTTCCCCCCCCTCTCTCGTTCGTTCCCCCCCCCCCTCTCTCGTTCGTTCCCCCCCCCTCTCTCGTTCGTCCTCGTTCCCCCCCCCTCTCGTTCGTTTCGTTCGTTCCCCCCTATCCCCTTCTCTCTCGTTCGTCCCCCCCCTCTCTCTCGTTCGTTCCCCCCCTCTCTCTCGTTCGTTCCCCCCCTCTCTCTCGTTCGTTCCCCCCCTCTCGTTCGTTCCCCCCTATCCCCCTCTCTCTCGTTCCCCCCATCCCCCTCTTTCTCGTTCGTTCCCCCTCCCTCTCTCGTTCGTTCCCCCTCCCTCCCTCGTTCGTTCCCCCTCCCTCTCTCGTTCGTTCCCCCTCCCTCTCTCGTTCGTTCCCCCTCCCTCTCTCGTTCGTTCCCCCCCCCCCCATCTCCCTCCCTCGTTCGTCCCCCCCCCCCATCTCCCTCCCTCGTTCGTTCCCCCCCATCTCCCTCCCTCGTTCGTTCCCCCCCATCTCCCTCCCTCGTTCGCCCCCCCCCCCCTCTCCCGAATCTCCCTCCCTCCCCCTCTCTCTCCGAATCTCCACCTCTGAATCTCCCTCCCTCCACCTCTGAATCTCCCTCCCTCCACCTCTGAATCTCCCTCCCTCCACCTCTGAATCTCCCTCCCTCCACCTCTGAATCTCCCTCCCTCCACCTCTGAATCTCCCTCCCTCCACCTCTGAATCTCCCTCCCTCCACCTCTGAATCTCCCTCCCTCCACCTCTGAATCTCCCTCCCTCCACCTCTGAATCTCCCTCCCTCCACCTCTGAATCTCCCTCCCTCCACCTCTGAATCTCCCTCCCTCCACCTCTGAATCTCCCTCCCTCCACCTCTGAATCTCCCTCCCTCCACCTCTGAATCTCCCTCCCTCCACCTCTGAATCTCCCTCCCTCCACCTCTGAATCTCCCTCCCTCCACCTCTGAATCTCCCTCCCTCCACCTCTGAATCTCCCTCCCTCCACCTCTGAATCTCCCTCCCTCCACCTCTGAATCTCCCTCCCTCCACCTCTGAATCTCCCTCCCTCCACCTCTGAATCTCCCTCCCTCCACCTCTGAATCTCCCTCCCTCCACCTCTGAATCTCCCTCCCTCCACCTCTGAATCTCCCTCCCTCCACCTCTGAATCTCCCTCCCTCCACCTCTGAATCTCCCTCCCTCCACCTCTGAATCTCCCTCCCTCCACCTCTGAATCTCCCTCCCTCCACCTCTGAATCTCCCTCCCTCCACCTCTGAATCTCCCTCCCTCCACCTCTGAATCTCCCTCCCTCCACCTCTGAACTAATATAATAATACAAAAGAATACATCCGAGCGCCCTGCCGCCTGGCAGCATGTGACAAGATGTTCCACTGTGACAAACAGATGGCCCACTCACTCCTTGGTGCTGAACGCTTAATTGGCTATTAACGAGCCGACTGCCTCGTTAGCTCTCTCTTTCTAACGAACATGGTTGCTGTAGGCTGAGTGACAGGGGCTCTTCTAAGACTGGTCTAGGTCAATGCTGTATCAAAGCTTGAAAAATGGAACCCGCTAAAGTTCAAGTTGTCGTATCAAAACCTGCTGAACTTAGTCTGCTGTGTGAAATTTGGCGAAACAAATAGGAAGGAGGGAGATTTAAACTTTTTATTTGCTTTAGATTAGAACAACCATGTACACCCAGTAGTCACTAACCTTTTCTGAGTCAAGATCACTTTGAGTCAAAATGCAAACCAAAATCTAACGCTCAGATTTTTTTTAAACATTACTTAAAAAATGTGATGATAGCCTTCATCTGATGGCCAGTCTGAGGGGAGGGAGCAGCGGTGAGAAATAATAAATAATTAAAACAACGCAAGCTATCGGAAAACTTTACTATACTCATTCATTGTAGCTGTAGTGATGGTTGTAGCGTGAGTGGAAGAAGTATCAACTTTGCTGTGTGTTCGAGGCTTCTTTTTACAGTCTATGGCTCGAGAAATGTGCAGACACTGATCCAGGGGTGGAAAAAGAACCCAAATTCTCATACTTGAGTAAAAGTAAAGATACATTAATAGAAAATGACTCAAGTAAGTGAAAGTCGCCCAGTAGAATACTACTTAAGTAAAAGTCTAAAAGTATTTGGTTTTAAATATACTTAAGTATCAAAAGGTAAATGGAATTGCTAAATATACTTAAGTATCAAAATTAAAAGTAATAGTACATATAATTTCATATTCTTTATATTAAGCAAACCAGACGGCAACATGTGTTTTTTTTAATTTATGGATCGCCAGGGGCACACTCCAACACTCACATAACTTACAAACCAAACATTTGTGTTTACTGATTCTGCCAGATCAGAGGGATGACCACGTGTTCTCTTGATAAGTGGGTGAATTTGACAATTTTCCTGTCTTGCTAAGCATTCAAAATGTAACGTGTACTTTAGTGTCAGGGAAAATGTAGTAAAAGTACATTATTTTCATTATAAATGTAGTGAAGCAAAAGTTATATATCGTAAATTGTAAAGTCAAGTACAGATACACCCAAAAACTACTTAAGTAAAAAAAACTTTAAAGTGCTACTTAAAACCTGTCTAGCCCCGGGGTGCCGCTAGCGGCACACCCCCCCCACCCCCACTGAAAAGGCAGAGCCAGCCGCGAAATTCAAATTTTTTTTTTTTTTTTAATATTTAACTTTCACACATTAAAGTCCAATACAGCTAATGAAAGACACAGATCTTGTGAATCCAGCCAACATGTCCGATTTTTAAAATGTTTTACAGGGAAGACACAATATGTAAAGATGTACATCTATTACCTAAAAACACATTAGCATAATCGACCATCTTTTCTTTGTCCACCAACACCAGTAGCTATCACCAATTCGGCTAAACTAAGATATTGATAGCCACCAACCAAGAAAAAACCTCCTCAGATGACAGTCTGATAACATATTTATGGTATAGGATAGGTTTTGTTAGAAAAATGTGCATATTTCAGGTAGATGTCATAGTTTACAATTGCACCCACCGTCACAAATGGACTAGAATAATTACAATGAGCAACGTGTTTACCTAACTACTAATCATCAAACATTTCGTAAAAATACACAGCATACACTAATCGAAAGACACAGATCCTGTGAATACAGACAATATTTCAGATTTTCTAAGTGTCTTACAGCGAAAACACAATAAATCGTTATATTAGCATAGCACATGTGCAAACATTACCCCAGCATTGATTCTAGCCAAAGAGAGCGATAACGTAAACATCGCCAAAATATATTAATTTTTTCACTAACCTTCTCAGAATTCTTCAGATGACACTCCTGTAACATCACATTACAACATACATATACAGTTTGTTCGAAAATGTGCATATTTAGCCACCAAAATCATGGTTAGACAATGAGAAAAGTAGCCCAGCTGGTCAGAAAATGTCGTGCGCCATATTAGACAGTGATCTAGTCGTATACATAAATATTCATAAACGTGACTAAAAAATATAGGGTGGACAGCGATTGATAGACAATTTAATTCTTAATACAATCGCGGAATTACATTTTTTAAATTATCCTTACTTTTCAATACAGTTTGCGCCAAGCGAAGCTACGTCAAAAAAGATGGCGTCCTAAGCCACTAACATTTTTCGACAGAAACACGATTTATCATAATAAATTGTTCCTACTTTGAGCTGTTCTTCCATCAGAATCTTGGTCAAAGAATCCTTTCTTGGGTCTAATCGTCTTTTGGTCGAAAGCTGTCCTCTTGCCATGCAGAAATGCACATTGTGTTCGGCATGAACTGGAACGGTGCCCAGAGATTCACAGTGGCTCAGAAATAAATGTCCCAAAATCGCACTAAACGGATATAAATTGCTATAAAACGCTTTAAATTAACTACCTTATGATGTTTTTAACTCCTATAACGAGTAAAAATATGACCGGAGAAATATAACTGGCTACACTAATGCTTGGTAAAACAGTAGGTCGGTGTCCTCCGCGCGCCTGACGCACGTAGAAAAGAGTTCCTACCTACAGGATTTTTTCATTTATAGTGGCTGTGATTGGGCAATCGATACCATTCAAAGCGTCATCACGTAAAGGCATCCAGGGGAAGACGTAAGCAGTGTCCGTATACTCATAGGAATAACAGTGGTCTTAAAACTGACTCCAGAACAGGGGCCAAAATGTGTGAAATCTGACTCCATGTCAGGGAAATTGCTGTAGAATGAGTTCTGTTCCACTTAGAGACAAAATTTCAACGGCTATAGAAACTATAGACTGTTTTCTATCCAATAATAATAATAATATGCATATTGTACGATCAAGAATTTTGTAGGAAGCCGTTTAAAAAATTACACGATTTCCATAAATAGTGACAACAGCACCCCCTAGCCTTAACAGGTTTAAGTACTTTACACCACTGCACTGATCTGTGCTGATTGGCCAGCGGTAGCCCTATAGCTGCACTTCATTTGCTCTCTGGGCCTGCCGGGTAGCCAGAGTTCTACCTTGAGACATGAAATTGATCAAAATGGTGTGGACTAACAGTGAGATGCTTACGGCCCGTCCCAACAATACAGAGGAAACAGAAATAATAGAAACATAATAACACAAGGAATAAATCCACAGTGAGTAACAATAACTTGGCTTTAGACACGGGGTACCAGTACCGACTCCATGTGCAGGGGTACGAGCTAATTGAGGTAGACATGTACATATAGGTTGGGATAAAGTGACTCAAAACGTCCCGTGACCTGAATGTGGCTCGTGACCCACCAGTTCAGAATCACTGCACTAACACACACAGACAAGGAAACACAAACACGCATGCCAAATATTGGTCTTCACATAATGTCCAGGTCCGCAGGAGTGGAAAGAGTACTGAAATATCCTACTCATGTACTGTTACTTTAGTAGAGGCACTGTTACTTGAATGTATTTTATCTCAAGTAGAAGAACAGTTAATTTAATGTATTTTTTCTCAAGTAGAAGAACTGTTACTTTAATGCAAGTAGAAGTAAACTTACTGACTTCCAACACTCAAAAAAGTGCAAGTACTCGGAAAAGCTACTCAATTACAGTAACGAGAGTAGTTGTAATTAGTTACTGTTCACCAATGGTGTTCAGTATATGATCCCATGACCCTGCACTTCAAGCTTGACCACCCAACTCTTTTTTTTCTAAAGACCTGCGTGTGTGTGCGTATACTCCAGGTTCCTGGGTATAGTCCAAGAATCTGATTGGTTTATCCGCTGTTAGATGACAATACATACCAGCCACTCTGTTCCACTGTATCAAAGTGTTTATGTACAGCAGGATTCTATTCACATTGGGGAAACTCCATAAGTACGACAAGAAATCTGACTTTCTAAAGTTGGACAACCCAAATCTGATCTACCACCAAAAGGGCTGACCCTACTTCTTAACAGACGTTCCTGTCCTAAGGCCTTGTCATTCTGAATGTGGCTTCAACGGAGACTACAAGTTGATACACAAAGCCCTTGACAAAGCCCTTGTCATTAACAAAGCCATTCACATGAATAAAGTGTGTGGAGGGAGCTCATCCTGTGTTAGTCTGAGTTGAATGAGGAATCGTTAGTAGGACTATGACAGACTGACCAGCTGAATCCAGGTGCAAGGAGACGGGTTAAAAAAGGATTTTAAAATCTTGAGACAACTGAGACATGGATTGTGTATGTTTGCCATTCAGAGGGTGAATGGGCAAGACAAATAGTTTGTGCCTTTGAACGTGGTATGGTAGTAGGTGCTAGGCACACTGGTATGAGTGTGTCAAGAACTGCAATGCTGCTGGGTTTTCCACACTCAACAGTGTCCTGTGTGTATCAAGAATGGTCCGCCACTCAAAGAACATCAAGCCAACTGGACACAACTGTGGAAGCATTGGAGTCAACATGGACCAGCATCCCTGTATAACGCTTTCGACACCTTGTAGAGTCCATGCCCTGACGAATTGAGACTGTTCTGAGGGCAAATGGGGGCAACTCAACATTACGTAGGTGTCCTAATGTTTTATACATTCAGTGCATAAAGGGATTGGGTCTGATTCTAAATCTGAAAGATGGCCTATTTACACTACTATATTTCACATTCAAAATCTGGGTTTAGCGCAATTCCTGGATTTGAAAGGGAATTGACCACTATGGAACATATGGCCAGGTCCACACACCCTCCCCCCTTTACTCCTTCTCTGTGGCCCCTCTCCACTGAATAGGCTCAGCAGTGGTCTGTGGGGGTCATGTTTTTATTTGTGAAGTATTGATTAGTACCGTTTATCCCCCCTCGTTGAGTGTGAGCGCTCCCAAACCCCTGAGGCATAAAGCCTTTGCGAGGCCTCTCTCCCACTCCAAAATTGGAAGCCTGTCTCCTTTCTTTGCGCTGGCTTGGACTACAATATTATTTCTCAGAAATGTCTGGCATATAAATAAACATTCAATAATGTCCCATCTCTCGCTCTCTCTCACCAGGCAGGAGAAGGAGTCATTCATCCGGTGCTGTAGGGTCCGTTTCTGCAGCATGGGGAACAAGGCGGCGTGGTCGAAACGACAGGGCACCGCAGAGATCAGATCCTCTACCCCCTGCCTCTGAGAGCGATCCAGACCTGAGAGAGAGAGACAGAGAGAAAGCAGACAGAGAGTGGGTGAGACAAAGAGACCGAATGAGTATTAGAGCTATAGAGAAACAGTTGAACAAAAAAATCCATTCCGTCCTTCATCTCCGTCAATGAAAATAATAACAATGAAGTGCATCTTTGCAACACCTGGTAGCACAGAGTGACAGACTCCTCCAGTCCAAATCACAACATACACACTGATATACAAGTCGGGTAGACAGAATGATGGAACATAATTCACGTCTTTGAGTACAACCGTGAAACAGAAGTGTAAAAAGAGGAGGGAATTCTTATTTGACTGGATTGGCATCGTCAGTTTTTGCTGCTTTGGTTATTAGTTCCCACCTCCATTGGCGTGAAATACTCTGTGAAATCCAGGTTCCAAATTTCAACTGTAAATACGAGAAACTGACAGATACCCCCGCAACATGCGACGCTATGTGAGGAAAAACAGTGACACAAACAAACACAAGCATGTAAAGCGTCTTGTCACAACACTTTGACAATGTTAGTCTTTGTAAAGCACCACTTGAGCAAATCCAAGTCATTTGGTCAGTGGGGGATAAGCATTGACCAATGACTGTTCCTATATAGCGCCTGTGTACAGTATCTGTTGCGTGTTTGTGCCCTACATGTCGTTGTCCTTCTCTAAGCCTGGATATTTTCTATGTCACACAAAGAGCTGGTGAATGGACAGGGAAGAGAGTGAGCATCGTTTGAGCAGGAAATAACAGAACAACACACATACCATCCAGAAACAACTGATACAAGGAGGCCAGGTCAGAAAATGAAAGAAAGAAATAGGAGTGTCCAGGTTCAGATCCAGTCCTTTTAGACTCGTCCCATTTAATAGCTGGTGCTGAGCAGAACGAGCCCCCCCCCCATGAAAAGCCTAACACTCTCTTTTCCCGTATTGTAGAAATACATTTGGGACAGACTTTTCTTTACATGACACACGGCCCCACAAAAGACCAAGGCTGTAGAAAAATACCCCCCCCCCACGCCTCTGATGCCCGCGGCTTCACACCCGAGACAAGCATTAGCTTTTTATTAACGCTGCCATTTCTGGCTTGACCACCACTCTTGTACGGACAGAGAAAAGCCCAGTGCTTTGGCCGCAAGCGCTCTCTTTGACATTTGTGTTTCCCCTCTTCTTCCCTTGTTGCTTTTGTCTAAAAAAGGCAGCAGAAGTGCAATCCCCACAATCAACTCTTTTTCACCTCACTGTTTCCGTCCTCCTGTCCTTTCATTCCGATGTAGGTCATTTTACATTCTTTAATGTAATTTGGAGAAAGGCGCGGTGGAACGAGACGATTGTAAAGAAAACGAGACAAAGGGATATAGATTAAAGATGATGATGAGACGGAGAGGGAGAGACAGTATTGATTGAGGGGCTGCAGGAGGAGGCGTGATGTTAACTTATCCAGTCACTAGGAGAAATCCTATTGATCCGTGTCATCTTTAACTTCCAGCTATTATCTGTACATGAGGAGGGGGGGGGGGTGGTGTTAGAGTGTATGTCTGTCTCTGTGTGTGTGGCTGGACAGGGGGTGTTGAAGTTAGGTCAGTTATTAGAGTGTGTGTATTATGTGTGTGTATGTATGGGGTGTGTGTGTATGCATGGGGTATGTTGGCATGTGTGTTGAGTGTATGTTGCTAGACCAGTTGAAGGGGAGACGAACTTTGTTGTGTGTGTTTACAAAGCACAACCGTTGTGTCTCTCTGGAGTTAATGAATCGTAGCTGAAGGAGTACATCCCTTATGCCTGGTGTGGGACTAGAGAAGATAATATAGATACACGGAACAGCTTGGTGTGGGACTAGAGAAGATAATATAGATACACGGAACAGCTTGGTGTGGGACTAGAGAAGATAATATAGATAAACGTAACAGCTTGGTGTGGGACTAGAGAAGATGATATAGATACACGGAACAGCTTGGTGTGGGACTAGAGAAGATAATATAGATACACGGAACAGCTTGGTGTGGGACTAGAGAAGATTATATAGACACACGGAACAGCTTGGTGTGGGACTAGGGAAGAGGATATGGATACAGGGGAACAGCTTGGTGTGGGACTAGAGAAGATTATATAGATAAACGGAACAGCTTGTTGTGGGACTAGAGAAGATGATATAGATAAACGTAACAGCTTGGTGTGGGACTAGAGAAGATATTATAGATACACGGAACAGCTTGGTGTGGGACTAGAGAAGATAATATAGATACACGGAACAGCTTGGTGTGGGACTAGAGAAGATAATATAGATACACGGAACAGCTTGGTGTGGGACTAGGGAAGAGGATATAGATACACGGAACAGCTTGGTGTGGGACTAGAGAAGATGATATAGATAAACGTAACAGCTTGGTGTGGGACTAGAGAAGATAATATAGATACACGGAACAGCTTGGTGTGGGACTAGAGAAGATAATATAGATACACGGAACAGCTTGGTGTGGGACTAGGGCAGATGATATAGATAAACGGAACAGCTTGGTGTGGGACTAGGGCAGATGATATAGATAAACGGAACAGCTTGGTGTGGGACTAGAGAAGATTATATAGATACACGGAACAGCTTGGTGTGGGACTAGGGCAGATGATATAGATAAACGGAACAGCTTGGTGTGGGACTAAAGAAGATGATATAGATACACGGAACAGCTTGGTGTGGGACTAGAGAAGATTATATAGATACACGGAACAGCTTGGTGTGGGACTAGAGAAGAGGATATGGATACAGGGGAACAGCTTGGTGTGGGACTAGAGAAGAGGATATAGATACACGGAACAGCTTGGTGTGGGACTAGAGAAGAGGATATAGATACACGGAACAGCTTGGTGTGGGACTAGGGAAGAGGATATAGATACACGGAACAGCTTGGTGTGGGACTAGGGAAGAGGATATAGATACACGGAACAGCTTGGTGTGGGACTAGGGAAGAGGATATAGATACACGGAACAGCTTGGTGTGGGTCTAGGGAAGAGGATATAGATACACGGAACAGCTTGGTGTGGGACTAGGGAAGAGGATATAGATACACGGAACAGCTTGGTGTGGGACTAGGGAAGAGGATATAGATACACGGAACAGCTTGGTGTGGGACTAGGGAAGAGGATATAGATACACGGAACAGCTTGGTGTGGGACTAGGGAAGATGATATAGATACACGGAACAGCTTGGTGTGGGACGGGGAGAGTTGTAGGGGAGAGCTTGGCGCTCAATCTCTTCATATCCATCTATTTTCAGCCCCATCAGCGTTGTCACAGCAGCAGTCACATCCATGTGGCATGTGCCCCGGTGAGGTGGCAGATCCCATGATGACAGGTTATCGACGCAGGTGGAGAGAGACGCGGAGTGCTAACACCAGGCGGAGCGATGGGACTGGGTCGAGCGAGCCGGACATGGGCGCTGAGGGGAGAGACAGATGCGGACAGACAGGGTATCGGAGAATCAGCATCGCTCCCCGCCACACACAGGCACACTCATGCATGCACAGACAAACACACACACACCTTACGTAGAAACCTCCTCAGAGGTCCCAGCTGTCCTAATAGCTGTGGCTGTCATTTAAAATATGAGAGAGGCTTTAAACTACCAGACAGGTTGGACATTAGTCCTAAACGTCAAACCCCTGCTTTTCAAAACAGAAACTGACAAGAACATTGACAGGGATCAGCCTGATGAAAGTGACGTCTGTGTCACATCTCAGCAAAGCATGAAGGGAAAAGATCAGGAGCAGCTTTCTCTAAAACGACCTTCCTGTTTAGAACAAAAGGGGGTTTCAAGAGTTAGATTCCACCAGAAACAGTCTCTGTATGTCATTTATATATTATAAATTACATACAGAGACTGTATGTACATATATGGTCAGAAAAACATTACCTGA